>NC_137608.1:48933650-48968650 GCF_963280865.1 Gymnoscopelus braueri | reverse complement strand
CCCTGAAATGACCGTAATAATCCTAAAACGGGAGCAAAAATATTTGATTAAAAAAAAAAAAAAAAAAAAAAAAATTTGGGTGGCCCAGCGGCCCACTGGCCCGCGGCCCACCGGGCAATTGCCCGGTACGCCAAATGGCCAGTCCACCCCTGCTCAGACCTAGCCTGGTAAACCCTCCCTCCGGAAATCTCATTTTCTATTTGATTCCAGGAGTGAGTCTGGGCTGATCGCCCATTCTGCAATATTGGCTGCAGGCTGAGTTGGGCGGAAGTAATACCGTTGACTGACAACCCCTTCAGCCAATGATATTTTTTCCCCTTCAGCCAATCAGCAGTTCACCAGTCTAATGTGACGTCAACGGGACTTTTGAGACAGCCAAGCCCAAAATGGGTTGCCTTATTCGGGTACATGGGTGTCACTGCCCACCCCTACCGGTTCTCTAAATTTTTATTTTTAAATAGGCTTTGTCATGATTAATTGACCACATATATGAAGTTAAACAACTAAATTCTATCCAAACGATATCTTATAAGTAAATTCCGTGCCTCAAAATAGAAGTTAGAGAGCTTTTTGAAGTCAAAAAATCGCGGAGATTATAGCGGACAGAAAAAGATGGCTGCCGTTCGTGTTTTGGGCTCACTCGAACTCGCCACCTGATTGGCCAACTGTCGCTGTCAATCACAGAACGATGTGCGACGACGCTGATAGGCTCGGTTAGCTGGTAATTCCACTAGAAACCCCCACAATGGGCTATCAGGCCAGACTCACTCCTGGAATCAAATAGAAAATGAGATTTCCGGAGGGAGGGTTTACCAGGCTAGCTCAGACCTACTTTCTCCACTTCAAACTCTCACTCTCAAACACACCTGCAGAAGACAAGCAGCAGATCTCACCTACAACGACATGACGTCCAGAGTGACAGTACTCCTCCTGGTGGCAGCCGTCTGCATTGGCTTTGCAGCAGGTAAGGAAGGAGCATGCACACACACACACACACACACACACACACACACACACACACACACACACACACACACACACACACACATACACATACACACACACACACACACACACACACACACACACACACACACATATTTGTAATTGTTGTTAGTCATGGCTCATGGTTGATGCCTCAGACTAACCTCAGACTACAGGTGTATGGTTTGGTTTGCATCTTTCAATTTGGACCAGAATCCACAAATTACACGTTAAGATTGAGCCTTACAATCAATATATTGTAGCTCTTGGGCAGATACCTTGTATTTCCATATCCCATCCTACCATTTCTTTCTTTCTTTTTTCATAAATGCCCTACTTTATACTTAATTGTATAATAGTGTCAAAGTAGCTAAATAGCTTGAAATTAGTTTATTCTGCCTGTGAGTTTCATAAATATTGAACCAATGAGAAGTATTAACATGAGCTTGTGACTAAATAATTACTACATTAGATCCAAGAACAAAGGCGCTTTTTTCCATTTGCTGAAAAGTAATGGTAACATACAAGCTTTCCACCTGACAGCGTCACAGCGATTAAATATTGTAGTAAACATTAGTTGCTTCTAAGATACTTGGGCCTTAGTTTTCCAACTGTAAACCAAGGCCTGAAGAAGTTTAGACAGCATTTACAGGATGATAGTAAATAACACTTGATGAGATGGAATTACCTGGAAATGACCTTATTTGTCACTACTATTTTTAAACAGCAGAGCTTCAGTTACTATTAAGTGATGAATATGCTATACAGGTATACAGTATTAGGTAAATAATCTACCTTTCAATCATTCTATCATTCTGATAATTGTGTCCTTTGTCTCTTTTTTGCAGCTCAAATGGACGCTCTTTTTGATTGCTGTCCTGACAGAACAGACAAGCACCCCGGTCGCGGCTTCAACCCCAAGGCCTACACCATCCTGGAGGCTGGCGAAGGCTGTAAAGATGGCGCCACTGTGTATGTGACACATGTTTCAGTAAATGTTATGTTATGGAACTGTTGCTTGCTACTTGCTAGTGATGTTGCTACATCCTACTCGCAAAACAATCCATATAAGAGTGAAATAATAATTGTATTGCTAGCTTATAGTCTAAATTCTGCATTCTGTGTGCTTCCTTCCAGGTTCACAACCAGGACAGACAAGAAGATTTGTGTCCCTCACCCCAGCAAGAGCAAGGGTGGATGGGTGGCTAAAGCCATTCAGCGCATTGACAAGAAGAAAGAAGTTCAGCAGTGAACAAGGTAACATAAGAATTCCAGTTCTGTTGCACTCACCATGCCTCCACTCTTTTTTTGCACGATCATTGACTTTACTACATTTACGCTAAGAAAAAAAAGGAGCAAAGTACAAACATACTTTGCCTACTCGTCACTTAATGAAAATGTAAACTGCTGCTTTTACTGCTTTCACTCGCTCTCTGTTACATGAAAATGTTAAACGTCCCTGGATTTGGACACTTGTCATTAACAGCTGTTCTCTTGGTTGTCTTGCTTGCAGAAAAAAAAACACAACCGAGGCAGATCATTTGAAAAGTGTGACCGCTGAAGATCAGGATGAATCTATGACCACCCTCGAGCCTGCAAGGAACACCATACATCCATCCGCGGCCAGCATTCATTTGAGTGTACTTTGAATAATAGTCTTAAGAAAGCTACTGTCTGCATAATGGAGCCATATGATGCATGATATGTTATATCTAGTCGACGTTGTAAAGTTGCTGTTAAACTATTTGTTTGCTGTGGGTTGTGTGTTAAAGCAGTTCCTTTGCAATAATACACTATGCACTTTATTATATTATATCATATTTCTATTATATCAATGTACTGTATTTGTGTTCCTATTGTCAGGGATTACATATTTTTCATGTTTATAACGGTACCGTATGTGTTGTGTACACATTTCAAGAAACTATTGTCAAAATTGTTTTAAACATGATTTTTTATTTATTTTGATATTCAGTTTTAAAAGACGAATACTACCTATTGGTGAATTGTCCATGTTGCCTTGTACTTGAAAAATAAAATTACAAAATAAGGATTAATATCTGTCTTTGATTATTACATTGTATTTATCACAAGCATGTATTGTCCACAAATGTCCAGAAATAATCAATCAAACTTTATTAAGGACACATGGTCCATTTTTAAAATGACATACAAACACAAAGACAAACAAAGGTGGACATAAATTCATATACAGGCTTACAGGCCAATAGTTCCACAGTTTAGAGACAAACCTGACCTCAGTAAAGGGTTATTCAGAATTAAAATGGTGCTGTTGGCAGAATCAGACAGCCTACAATACATACACATTTGTACATGAGGTTCGCAGCACAGCGGAACAGGTGGGTACACCGATACTGACAAACATTTGGCTTGCACTGCTGCATCGTGGCACTTTAAGCAGCAGTCTCATTATAAACCACATCATTATAAGCCACATTGAGTTTCTGCATACTGCTCTTTCTGTCTTCACAGAAGCTGAACACATACTAATTTTACGAACGATCATGTTAGCTTGTGCGTATAACATTCCACGTTGCCTCTATCATCAGATAGGTCATTTTTTAAATAATGGCCTAAGTACTTGACCTCATGACAGACCTTAAGGGCAGTATATACAAGCTCACAACGTTTTGTGATGCAATGCGTTGTGAGCTTGTAGACTGCTTTTTTAAAAAAAAAATTGCCAAAATGTGGAATATTGTTTTAATAATTTCACAACACAAATCTCTTACGGGGGAACTTGGCACAAACTATTTTCAGATGGGGGTTCGTAGGCAAATGCATATTGATTGGGGGTGACATTGACATCTGAGAACCACTGAAATTCAAGTGTCAGTACAGTTCATATTTGGAAAAAAACTACCTGTGTTCCAGTGAATCCAATGCATGTCCAATGTACTTATTTAGTAACCAGCTAGTTGTAATCCATTTCATTGGTTAAATGTATAAAACCAATAGACTGAACCATTTCAAACTTTCTCAGAAAGAGCAACACTCTTATACGACGAAGTAGGGCATTAATTTACTAGAAACGTAAAAAGTTTAAATATAGCAACAATATGGGGTAAAGGCTTGCTTGTGGAGCCTGATGGCAGCTGGCACCAAGGACTGTGGGACGATGGTTTCCATTACTCAGGTTCACCCCTACCTCCACAACCACTTGCACATGGTCCAGTTAGTTAGTTAGTTAGTTTATTTCGGTCATACATTTTTTAACAAAACAGTTGAACATACATTGCAACTTAGTCAACATGATGACTATTTGGCCAAAAAGGTATGGGCTGAAGCCGAAGCTTATTTTGCCCACCTTAATACCATTTAAAATAAATTATCTTAGTAGCATAAAGAAAACGTAAGCTCAAACAAAAGAAAATGAACAAACACAAATCTTCAAATATTACATCTCAGAACAGACGAAACAAAAGAAACAACATTTCAGGTTGCATTATCTCTTCAGACGTAAACAATTTGTATATACAGTACCTGTTACAAATTTAGTAATAACAATATCTTCTATCAGTGGTATCATTTTTACCATCACTATTTAGAATTATCAATACTATTTATATTAACTTAATAATTAACTTTTCTATTTTCTTCCAAATTGTTAGGTTATTTTTGTATATAATATCTGTATCGATATATATCTCAATATTTTTTCCTATACATCATATATGCATTCAAATACACATCCACAAATATATTATGTATATATGCATATGAAAGTACACAGTTCAAGTGCAACTGTAGAGCTAGCCTTCCTATCCTTATTTTTAGTGACCCTTGTGCTGACTTGGCAAACAATTCAGTGCAAATGTTGGGCGGGTGGGTAGAGAAGCAGTCTGGGAAACAGAAGGTCTGTGTGTCCAGACCCCGGTCTATGTATCCCTGAGCAAGACACTTGAACCCAAGTGCTGCACTAATAGTGCTCACTGTTCCTTATAACTATAGGATGGGTAAAGGTAAAGGACACATTTCACGTATATATGCAAATGTACAGTGACAAATAGAGACCGGGGACAAAAGTAACACTTTTTGTATTTGCCTTCATAATTCACAGACTACTTGAAATATCCTAGTCATCTTTTGCTATAAGATATATATGTGCCCTAATTAATAATAAAAATGTTAAGCTTTCACTAATAAGGACCAGACTAAAATATTAAAGTGACACAGTGTTACAATTGCCCCCATGACGGGGGCAGTTGTAACAGTGGTTGGGGGCAATTTTAACACTGTAAAAATAAGTCATATTATTACACTTTATCTCAAATAAAAGCACATCACTAAGTAATATGTATTTTTTATAATTTAACAGTCTTACTTACGAATGTTTTATATACATAATTACAATTATTTTGTATTTTTATTCGAATAATTTTTCAATTGTGTTTTTTCAAATGTATGTCTATTTTTTATTTAAATGTATTTTTACTTTGAAATGTAGTGACATTTAGTGAAATATGTTCATTTACTAACATAAAAGTATGAAATCCCAGACAAAAAATCTGCTTGCATTGAAAACACAACCATGATAAAATCCGATATTCTATTTAGAAACACCTATACTAGCATAGGCTGCTGACGTTAATTTGTGACCAATAACATAGAGATACAATTCATCCAAGTTTAAATTAGCTGACATCTTATCTTTAGACAGCAGAAGGAACACTCAAAAATGTACGTTTACACCTTAAAATCTGTTTTTTTGTTGAAAACGTCTGCTGAGGTGAAATGATCATTCTATCCTTCCGGCAGAGAGAGGACCCTACTGAGCATGTGCACAAGAAGTCTCACCCCTCTAGCTTATTTCTAATTAGAGTTATTGAGTGTGTTACTTTTGCCCCCTGTTACTTTTGTCCCCGGACTCCCCTACCCTAAAGAAGTGGGGACCAAATTATTATTATACTCAGCATGCCTTAACAAGGCCAAGAACTTGCTTTGATGTAATAATGGGTAAAGTCCATATACTGTCTAATAACCATTTCCTGTGTGAATGTGGGGGCGGATTGATATGTGTTTATTATAGAACACTGTCTGTTTATACTGTGGTCACACACCTGTCGCCCCACACGACACCACAATGTCTTTCCATGTCATCACACCACTCTGGTTCACATAAACATGCAGGTAAACAAATGAATCCCGTAACCTGAATTTAAAACCACTAAACCCTATACAGTTTCTAGGTGACCAGGGTCCCCCAGGGCTCTATATTTGGTCCTGTCTTTTTTTCCCTCTACACGAAATCTCCTCATGATCGATCGGCTATTAATGGACCGTCAAAGGAATGACAACATCCAGCCATGCACAGATATAATGTCTAGACAGACAGCAGCACTTCTCAGCACAACCCACCCAAATCCGCAACCTCACCCGTAACTGTATTGCAGGTCTGGCCCCAGGCCCACTGTCATGCTATGACCTGACAGTAGCACTGTTCTTGAATACCACTCCTTCAGGGGCTGGAGATGACACAAAGGATTAAAAGAGAAAAAAGTGCTCCTGGTGCCAAGAGTGCAGAATCACATGATTTACAAGAAGCCAGGCAGAGTTTCTAGTACACCACTGCATGCAATACCAAATAGTACCATAAAGTGGTGTCTCCCTTTCTTTTGGCTTATAACACTAGAGCAGGGGTTCTCAATCTTTGTCATGTCAAGGACCCCAGGCCTATATATTTGGCAGTAGACCCTGATCTGAAAATGTGATGTGCCAGGGACCCCCAAAAAAAAAAAGATGCTGTGAGCTTGTATATGTCTGCTATTTTTGTAACGTATAAAATATGAATAAAGTGAGTGTGATGCTTTATTAACACATTTTGCTGGGGACCCCCTGGAACCCCGCCAAGGACTCCTGGGGGTCCCCGGACCCCACTTTAAAAACCACTGCACTAGCGCTATGGGTCCCCACAATATTTTCATCAGTAATGAGTTGGTGCAGGTTATGGTGTCTATATGCCACTGGTTATGTATGACTATAAAGACTTGGCATTGTATAGTCAATGTTAAGGGTGGTTAATGATAGATCTTTGTGAAAAAAAGAAAAGTCTATGTTCTGATAGTATTCATTGCTATAGTTTGTTCAGTAACAGGACTCTCCCCATCTCTCCAGCTATTTGGTGAACAGCAAATATAATTAATAATCTTTTTCTGGTCGGGATACCAATTTAATCCAATCAGGAGATCATTTATCAGCTTAAATGTTATAGTGTTCCATTTCCAATTTTGTCTCCTCTTTTTTTTTTTTACTTCCGATTTCACTTGTTTATCCTGTATACTGTATGGGTTCACTCTCCTGATTGGATTAAATTGTTATCCCAACCTGACTAAAGAGCTGGAGAGCCCGCTGTTATTGTAGAAATAACAAAAACATATCCCATTTATTATTGCACCCTCTTTAATAAAGTAGCCGTGTGGAAATCTCAATTCCTGGACTGTCAACTCTCGAATAATCAAACCCACATTCCTGGACAGTCAACTGTCTAATAATGCAACCCGCACATTACATGATTCACTAAACAAATTAAACAGCGTGACTGTGATTGGAAACTAGAGCTGTGTCTTGTGTTAGAACATGACGCAGTTCCGTGCCAAAAATAGCCGATCTACAAGTTCACAATGCGGTCACGATGTGACGCATTGTGATCTTGTAGACTGGCTATTTGTGGCCCGACAGCGTCGTACGCAGAAATATAAATGGGGCTTCACTTTGAAACTGTCAACACAACTCATGTCTCTCTGCCAAGTCCACTTCAGATTGATGATGAGATCTTCCTTAATGCTTTATGGATGAACAGTTTCTCTTGAATACATAAGGATAGAATTACTTGAATAGGACGACACTTCCAATCCAAGAAATTCAACACTCCAAAAGTTTAATACCGTACCATCCTTGGTTAAAGTTCAGCAGGGGTTCTTATTACCCCTATCTTTCTCTGCTGTAGTTTCAAACTGATTGATTTATTATTAGAACAGTGGTTCTCAATTCTTTTGGGGCCAGACAATGTACGTTTATTTATCATTCTACCTGTTTATAAATGCACAAAATCTACATGCGTGTTCGTGTCCCCGCATACTTAGAGAACCGTCCAACCGATCTATTTCTAACCTGCTGTGTTTATCATCACAGGGAGTGATGTGCAGAGGGCGAAATAGTACTGACGTCATAGAATAGCCTCCAAGTACTTGATACTGCACTAAATACTCTGACAACCGGTACGGTACTCTGACAACAATCGTCCCCAACGGGCATTGGCCTAGTGTTGTTAATTGTTGGATATTCTTTAAAAATGCCAGGGTTAGTGGGAGGAGCTAACGCATGTGTCTAGCATGCATTAGAATTTGTATTTTTATCCCACGATTTTGTAACCTCATTTTTTACACCCAGTGCCAATTGTCTACGTAATCCTGGGCACTACCTTCCCTCTACCAACCTAGGGAGGCCAGGGCCGAGCTCATGCCTCCTTCAATGCATGAGAGCCAACTGACCTTCTTATCACCTGACAGGGGAGAGTTTCCCTGGCTGGACGTAGTGCGTGGAAGGAACACGTTATCCCAACCAGCTCCGACCTTTCCCCTTCATCAGGCGCCCCGGCTGGCCAGTGGGAGACAGTATAGTGACCAGGATTACTGCATGTTTTTGTGAGGGTACCTACCCTAGGGAACACAGGGAGAACATGCAGACTCCACACAGAGAGGCCCTTTCACCAACCCCACCTAGGGTATGGGCACTGAAAATGCCAGGGTTAGTGGGAGGAGCTAATGCATGCGTCTAGCCAGACTTGACTAATCAAACTATTTAGACTATTTACAGTTATACAGTTACATCTATAGTTCGCTATGCGGCCCGAACACCTACCAGCGATCTGATTATGTCTGAGTCCATAGTGTCGGGGAATTTGTCAGAGTACCCGTTGGTCTGTTTGTGTCCCTTTTGTGCCTATATGGAGATATCTGTATCTGTCTGTCTACCTGTGTCCCTTTTATGTCCATACTGTATATGGAGATCCCTGACGTCATTAGTATAAGCCCATACGCTGTATATTGGAATGCCTATATATGGGCAACCTCTATTCCAAAACTATATCCGGTAGAAGCACTTCTGTTGCAGGTGCAGCGTGATGTGAGCTAGTTCTCCCCAGAATAGGGAAACTATATACCTTACATAGGAGCCCTTTGAAGGGTATAAATAGCTAAATCCAACTGCATTTTTATGCTTTCAGACTTAAATCACCGTTTCAAAGTGTTGCAGATTTACAGCCATGAGGAATGCAACTCTATACATCTCAATTTGCACCCAACCCATCCATCATAACCACAGCAGCTTTTTGACTTGTGAAATGAGGCCAACAATAGAACGCTCCCAAAACGCTCCTGGAATAACACCAATAGACTAAAGGGCTTTGGCGGGAATGGCAGAGGTGGGTATGTGGGTTGAGTTTACGGGATAAAGGTAGCAAATTACACATAGTGAAACCGAAAGTTTACAACTATACCTGATGAAATCTTACCTGATGAGGGCTGTGCCTGATGAAATCCAGTATAAATACACCTGACTCAGACCTACTTTCTCCACTTCAAACTCTCACCCTCAAACACGGCTGCAGAAGACAAGCAGCAGATCTCACCTACAACATGACGTCCAGAGTGGCAGTACTCCTCCTGGTGGCAGCCGTCTGCATTGGCTTTGCAGCAGGTAGATATTTGTAATTGTTGTTAGTCATGGCTCAAGGTTGATGCTTACAAGGTCTAACCTCAGACAGATCAGATGTATGGTTTGTATCTCTAAGAATCCTGAAATTGCACGTTAAGATTGAGCCTTACAATCAATATACTGTACTGTAGCTCTTGGGCAGATACCTTGTATTTCCATATCTCATCCTATCATTTCTTTCTTTCTCATGTTTTTTTTTCCATAAATGTAATGCCCTACTTTATACTTAATTGTATAACAGTGTCATGCAAAAGTAGCTAAATAGCTTGAAGATAGTTAATTCTGCCTGTGAGTTTGATACATATTGAACCAATGAAAAGTATTAACATGAGCTTGTGACAAAATAATAACTACATTGGAACATCCATTTCTTGAAAAGAAACCTTAACATACAAGCTTCCTGCCTGACAGCGATGACATATTGTATAACATTAGTTGCTTCTAAGATACTTGGAACTTAATTTTCCAACTGTAAACCCAGACCTGAAGATGTTTAGACAGCATTTACAGGATGATAGTAAATAACCCTTGATGAGATGGAATTTCCCGGAAATTACCTTGTTTTTCACTCTGTAACTATGTTTAAACAGTACAGAGCTTTAGTTAACTATCAAGTGATGAAGATATACTAGAGGTATATGAGGTAAATAATCTTCCTTTCAATCATTCTATCATTCTGATAATTGTGTCCTTTGTCTCTTTCTTGCAGCTCAAATGGACGCTCTTTTTGATTGCTGTCCTGACAGAACAGACAAGCACCCCGGTCGCGGCTTCAACCCCAAGGCCTACACCATCCTGGAGGCTGGCGAAGGCTGTAAAGATGGCGCCACTGTGTATGTGACACATTTTTCAGTACATACAGTATTATGTTATTGAACTGTTGCTTGTTACTTGCTAGAGATGTTGCTACATCCTACTCGCAAAACAATCCATATAAGAGTGAAATAATAATTGTATTGCTAGCTTATAGTCTAAATTCTGCATTCTGTGTGCTTCCTTCCAGGTTCACAACCAGGACAGACAAGAAGATTTGTGTCCCTCACCCCAGCAAGAGCAAGGGTGGATGGGTGGCTAAAGCCATTCAGCGCATTGACAAGAAGAAAGAAGTTCAGCAGTGAACAAAGTAACATAAGAATTCCAGTTCTGTTGCACTCACCATGCCTCCACTCTTTTTTGCATGATCATTTACTTTACTACATTTACGCTTATAGATCAAAAATAAAAAATAGGAGGAAAGTACAAACATACTTTGCCTACTCGTCACTTAATGAAAATGTAAACTACTGCTTTTACTGCTTTCACTCGCTCACTGTTACATGAAAATGTTAAATATCCCTGGATTTGGACACTTGTCATTAACAGCTGTTCTCTTGGTTGTCTTGCTTGCAGAAAAAAAAACACAACTGAGGCAGATCATTTGAAAAGTGTGACCGCTGAAGATCAGGATGAATCTATGACCACCCTTGAGCCTGCAAGGAACTCCGTACATCCATCCACGGCCAGCATTCATTTGAGTGTACTTTGAATAATAGTCTTAAGAAAGCTACTATCTGCATAATGGAGCCATATGATGCATGATATGTTATATCTAGTCGACGTTGTAAAGTTGCTGTTAAACTATTTGTTTGCTGTGGGTTGTGTGGTAAAGTAGTTCCTTTGCAATAATACACTATGCACTTTATTATATTATATCATATTTCTATTATATCAATGTACTGTATTTGTGTTCCTTTTGTCAGGGATTACATATTTTTCATGTTTATAACGGTACTGTATGTGTTGTGTACACATTTCAAGAAACTATTGTCAAAATTGTTTTAAACATTTCTTTTTTTACTTTGATATTCAGTTTTAAAAGACGAATACTACCTATTGGTGAATTGTCCATGTTGCCTTGTACTTGAAAAATAAAATGACAAAATAAAGATTAATATCTGTTTTTGATTATTACATTGTATTTATCACAAGCATGTATTGTCCAATAATGTCCAAAAATAATCAATCAAACTTTATTAAGGACACATGGTCCATAGCAACAAATGCAACATGACATACAAACACAAAGACAAACAAAGGTGGACATAAATTCATATACAGGCTTACACGCCAATAGTTCCACAGTTTAGAGACAAACCTGACCTCAGTAAAGGGTTATTCAGAATTAAAATGATGATGTTGGCAGAATCAGTCAGCCTACAGTATATATACATTTGTACATGAGGTTCCGCAGCACAGCGGAGCAGTTGGGTACACCGATACTGACAAACATTTGGCTTGCACTGCTGCATCGTGGCACTTTAAGCAGCAGTCTCATCTACAAGCCACAAGTGGGCAGTATGCATACAGTAGGTGTGCAAAAAGCTTTGAATAGTTTGGACTTCACAGAAGCCGAACACATACGAAACTTACGAACAATCATGTTAGCTTTTGCGTAGAACATTCTACGTTGCCTGAAGATGTCTCTATCATCAGATGGGTCATTTTTTAAATAATGGCCTAAGTACTTGACTTCATCACAGACTTTAAGGGCAGTACCAGACAGAAAAAAGACAGTAAATTAATTTACTCTTCTTTGCATTGTAAATGATGTCACAGTCTGAGCCTTATTGAGAGCAGACCCTCAGGCCAGCACTATATGGACAGAGAATCACCAAATCATCCGCATACATCAGGTGGTTGATTATTTTGTTACCAACCCACAGATGTATAATGAAGAGAATAAGAAGTTTGTTTACAGTTTAACCTCATGAACAAAGGCTAATAAAACTTGGAATGGATATTATACGTCCCTATCTAGGGGAAAAAGAGATGCAACGTAAAATGGGAGTGAAACCCGTTTTCGTGTACAGCACGTTAAGTTACATTTCTTTGATAAGACTTTCAGAGATCTTTTATCTCTCTCTCTCTCTCTCTCTCTCTCTCTCTCTCTCTCTCTCTCTCTCTCTCTGTCTCTCTCTCTCTCTCTCTCTCTCTCTCTCTCTCTGTGAATGGGTTGGCATCCTTGGCTCTGGCTGTTTGTGCAATGCACTGTGGGTACAGTAGGATACTGTCAGCTCAGGAGCCACTACCATAACAATAAAACGTATACTAATTATTTATCACATATCCAGGCTTTATTTTACACTCACTCTTCATCAATTTACAATTTAGGCATTTAGGCTTATCCAGAGTGACTTACAATAAGCAAGGTAGGGTGTAGTTCCTCAGGAAACTAGGATCACAGGTAAACCAAGAACCTAGCATCTATTTAAACAATATATACTATCAAAAATGAATATATGTACAGTACATTGAAACTAGGATTACAGGTAAACATAGCAGGTAACATGCTATCTAAATTACATACTTAACATTGGAAAAAACAAGCCTAAGTAACAAAAACATGAGAACGAATGACCACGGTATGTAATGTCTGCTGGGTAGTCATGTCGGGGAGTTTGTTCCACAGTTTTGGAGCCAGGAGAAGAGTCACCGGATGTGTGGAGCATTGTACCCAGGCGTCACATATCTAGCCTGTATTTGACCTGGATAAGAAAAGCCATAAAATGAGGGGATAAGCTGATTGTTCAGCTGTCGTATACTACTACTACAGAACTGCCTACACTTCCCGCGGAGACTGAAAAAAATTACACCATTCTACAGAGGAACCATTGAGAGCATCTTGGCGAACTGCATCATTATCTGGTATGGGAACTGGCCGCAAGTCCCTCAACAGGATAGTGAGAGCAGCAGAGATCATCACAGGTGCGTGTCTCTCTCCTAACCGGACTCCGCCAGATGGGACGGTACTGAGTTCACAAGTTCACAATACTAGCCTCCGGAAGTAGGTTGTGAAACAAGTGTGTGAAGCAAGGTTCTTCCATCTGGCGGAGTCAGGTTATCTCTCCCCACCCTATCTGACATAATACCGATGTGTCAGAAAGGCCATTACATGACTGACACCTCCCACCATCTCTTGGACTCTTATATATATATAACCGTCTTAAGAGCATCCAGGTTTCTTCCAACAGTTTCTTCCCTCAAACCATCAGAACTTTGAACATTTGCCGAATACTGCCCCCAACATCAGCACCATGAGATGAATAGCACTTTACCTCCAGTGTATTAAACGGCATTGAGTCATGTTCTAATTGTTCAGTGAGTATGTGATGAATAAATGATCAACCTGTGTTGGTCGTTGCTCTTATATGTCCAACCTCAGGCATCATTTGGATATGCTCAGGTGACAATTCATTTAGACTGTTTCTAAATAGTAATAAATACATGCAGTTACATGTGTACACAAGGCATAAATATTTCTAGTTGGAGGAAATACTCTTGAAGTTGTTTATGCACTTTTCTGTGTCTAAACTGTGGCCATTTATTTTGAGTGAACTCTTCATGTCGGTATTAAACACCAGTGTCCCAAGTTAAACACTTACTGTAAATCAGGGGTCTTCAAACTTTTTCAGGTCAAGGACCCCTTAGCTGAGACTGAGAGATCACAACGCGCGACGCATTGTGAGCTTGTAGATCTGCTATTTTCGGCTGATGTTCCCCCCAGAATAGGTATGCTAGCGTAAAAGTGGTTAAAGGAGTAGTTCATCCAGAAAATGACTTATTTTCTATCAATTACACACCCCACAAAGAATTGAATTCATGGAGATTTTTTGTTTGTGTCGCATTCCTAGGTCAATGATTTGATGACCGGTGGTCTCTCCGGTAGGAGACTCAAAGAGCTTCCTTTGAGTCTCCTACCGGATACATTAGCATCTTTCCGCCGGTAATCAAATTATTGGCTCAGGAAAAATTATAATAATCTCCATGAATTCAATGCTTCATGGGGTGTGTAAGTGATAGAAAACAAGATTTTTTTGGGGTGAACTATTCCTTTAATGTAAAAAAAAAAGAAGAAGAAAGTTCTTGTCACACAAAGATTTGGAGCCCCCCCCTTGTAGTAACACTGAACACTGTCACTTTTATTTTGCATTGCACTGATTGTAATGGACACTTCATTTGTTCTGGAGCGGGATACGGTGTGAGTTTTTCTACATTGTGCAGGATAGCACTCCCCTATAGGCTACATTTCAAACTGAAATATTTTGTCTCCATAACAAATATAGGAAGGGAAAAAGTACATTATGAATTAACTATTTATTATTTATATTAGCCCTATTTCAAATAGTGAAAATAGCAGATCTACAAACTCACAACACATTGTGAGCTTTTATTTACAATTTCTGGGAAAACTTTTAATTTCTTTGTCTAAAATGCAATTGATATTAAAAAGAATGTTTTCTTTGTAATTTGTACTTTTGAATGTTTAATTATACTTAATTATACTTAAAAATTATACTTAACTTTTGAATACTTAAGAATTTTTAAAAGCAAGTACAGTACTTTTTCATTTATTTAACTCAAGCTCACATTTGACTGAGCTTGTAGTGGAGTATAACATTTGACAGGGGGGAATCTGATACTTTGACTACTGGGGTTGAGTACTTTGTCCTCCACTGATTATGACGTAGGATAAGGACGCTGGGGTTCATGTGGTTATGTAGACTGAACTTAGGGTTACAAGTCCAAGGTTCAAGAACATTCGGTCAAGTTTCCCACAGTGCTCCTGCTGTTTTTATGTGATACTGGCTCCATGCCAGTCAGATCAGATACTCATCTCTGACAGGGGTTGCATTTCCTATTTGTTTGCTCGTCTTGTACGGTAAACGCAGAGGGGAAAATCCCAAAAGGAAATAACTGAAACACATCGTGATTTACGAGAAAATGAATCTTCATTTGTAACGTGCACCTTATACAGTAGGCTACTTTGCATTGTCCAGCCACTTCAAATCTCCATTTACCACTTAATAGTCAAATATTTGCATAACATGCCTATCTAAATATTAGCTCTGCCTCAGATATGCTATTATAATCCTATAGTACGTACAAATACAATATCCATTGTTTTTATGTCAATAGAAGCTCAGATTCGTGTTAACTTAACCCATTAAGACCTGAGGCCGATTCTAAAAATGTCTTCTAAATCCTAACAGTTTTCTGAAAAACCTATTGCTATATCAGTGGTGCTCAAACTTTTTAATGTCAAAATGATATGTATTTGGCCGCGGACCCCCCCATCTCAAAATATGATAGCGTGGCACAAAGTGAGCTTGTATATCTGCTATTTTTGAATAGCCAAAGTATAAAATAATGTTTAAAGTGGTTAAAATTAATAGATTGTGATGCTATATTAGCTGGGGACCCCCCCCTATACCCAAGGACCCCTGGGGGTCCCCGGACCCCACTTTGAGAACCAATGTGCCATATAGTATAGCAGCTAAAATCGAAAGTGACACAGACGTCTTTCCCGGATTGAATGGGTTAAGAGAGGCTGACCACTAACAGTTCCAGTAAATTCAGTGGTTTCAATTTTAGTTTCATATCAATCCTCCACTGAAGACTCTATACACGAGAATCTATAGTAAGGATTATGCAGTGTTTCCCAAACAATGCGTCGCGACCCACTTTTGGCTCACAGACCCTTAAGGGTTGCGAATAAAGTTACAGTGCAGCGTTAGCGTCAGAGAGGCTGGCCACGACCACAAACAGTTCCAGTAAATTCAATGGTTTCAATTTTAATTTCTTACTAATCCTCCACTCACGACTCAATGTATAGTTAAGGCATTGTGCAATGTTTTCCAATGTACTTTTGGGTCTGTACTTGGCCCCCTCTTTTTCTCCCGAGTCTGCACCACATCTCTTCAGCCCATGACTCACTTGTGAGCCTGTATCATTCGTTAAAGTGAAAGTTGTTGCATTACAAATTTACCAAATTGATTTGAGATGTTTATTGACAATACATATATTCCACTACTCCAGTTCTCCAGTACTACTCTATTTGATGAGTGTGTGCTGGTATTCAGACGGTAGTACTGTGCAGATGGGGGCCCCTGTGGGGCCACACGTGGCCCCTGGTGTGACTATTCTCATAACAGTCCCCAATAACAGTGTTTGTGCCAAATGTTGTGTGCTTCGGAGCAACGGTGCACCTCGCAAGTCCAGATGTTACTTTTGTCTACCCTTGACACCCCCCTGGGCAATTCCTTGAAAAATGAGAGCAGTTCCTTGGAAAAGGAGTGTCACTTATGGCAAATAAAAAGACCAAGCCTTTATAAGCCGTGTGACAGACAGCATCCCTCTCATTCGACGTCTCCTGTTACTGTACAGTAAGAGCAGCACACACACCTCCAGAGAGAGAAGCAGCAGCATCACAGACATTATTCCACCTCATTCAACAGAGACAGTGAGCAGAGATGGCTGTAGGATCCACTACCAAGCTACTGCTGTGTCTCCTGGTCGTGTACTGCTGTACTGTAGGTGAGTTCTCTCATAAAACATTTCAATATATTGACATCTGAGTAAGTACACATTTTAAAGTACTCATGTGTTTTCATGCATATGTTAGATCGTTGACAAGACTTGTATCTTGTGAGTGGACGTATTTCTGGCAGTTTTTTTTATGCTTATTTTTTATGTTAAAATGATGTATACTATACTATTCATTTGACTTTATTTTTATTATATTATATGTCATATAGTGTCTTTTAACCCATTGAGACCTGAAGCCGATTCTACATAAATCTCCTTAATCAACAGTTTTCTGAAAAACCTGTTTCTATATCAGTGGTGCTCAATCTTTTTCATGTCAAGGACCCCCAAAATTATATGTATTTGGCCGCGGACCCCCATCAAATATGTTGTTCCAGGGACCCCCATGAAGCAAAGATTTGAGTTAAAAATGTTCGCTTTAAAAATATATATATTCAAAGATTTGCACACATTTTCACGATTTTTCATAAATAGCAGATCTACAAGCTCGTAGCGCGGCACTCGGTGCCGTGCTACGAGCTTGTATATCTGCTATTTTTGAATAGCCCAAAGTGTAAAATAATGCTTTTTAGCTCAAATCTAAAAATGACACAGTTCCAGGTCTTAATGGTTACTGTCTAAATGACTTAGTGATGAGACGAGTGAAAGTCAGCAAGTCTTATGCGTCAGCATTTCCTGCACTACCAGATGAAGCACTTAAGTGTGTCCAGTGTGTTTACTTTTATTGCGGATGCACGTGGGCTCTTAAGTGTTTGTGGAGGAAAGGCACCTTTCGGTGTTGCTTAACGCTGGACCACTGCCAATATTCCTGCACCATCCACCATGTGTGATGTAATGTGTTAATGTTTAACAAATCAGAATAGCTAGACTGTCCACTTGTATGGAACAGTTTTACAGTGGTGTAAAGTAACTACTCAAGTACTGTACTACAATTTTGAGGTATTTTTTTCTTTCTTCAGTATTTCAAATTTTCAATACTTTTACTTCTACTCCACTACATCTCAGAGGCAAATATTGTACTATTACTCCACTACAATTATTTGAAAACTTTAGTTACTATCTACTTTGTAGGCTAGATTTGATTATTATTACAAAACAGACATTGACCTTTTCAGCCCTAATAAAACTTAGGCTATTTGAAAATAGCTGATCTACAAGCTCACAACGCGTCACATTGCGACGCGTTTGGAGCTTGTAGATCTGCTATTTTCAAAACATCTTTGAATACATTTTAGACATATGATAACTTGTGAAACAGGACATTCTGCATAATGAGTATTTTCTACTTTTGGTACTTTAAGTACATTTTGATACCAATACTTTTGTACTTTTACTCAAGTACATTTTGAATTCCAGACTTTTACTTGTAACAGTATTTCCACATTGCAGTATTGATACTTTTACTTAAGTGAAAAATTTGAATACTTTTTCCACCACTGCAGTTTCATCACATCTATGTCTCTCTCTCTCTCTCTCTCTCTCTCTCTCTCTCTCTCTCTCTCTCTCTCTCTCTCTCTCTCTCTCTCTCTCTCTCTCTCTCTCTCTCTCTCTCTCTCTCTCCTGCACTTGACCCCATGGGCTCTGTTCTTGAACATGTTTTGACTGTTCTGTATCAGGCAGGCCAAAGTAATCTGAAGCAACTTGACACTCTTTCTAAGGTTTAGAGGAATGTCTGTCCCAGAGTTAGGCTACACTGCTACAGCAAGGGACATATTGGGTTTCATATTATGTTTCTAATAAATCTCACCACCACATGTTGGAACACTGTGGTAGCATACTGAATTTCAGCTTTTGAATTAACCAAGCGAAACAATCGGCCATTCACACATGGTTGTGTGTGGTTGAGCATGCAAATGCACACAAAGGAACATGTTGATATCTCTGTCTACAATAATAATAATAATAATAATAATAATAATAATAATAATAATAATAATAATAATAATAATAATAATAATAATAATAATATTAATAATAATTCCATTGAAGAGTGCTTTGTTAAAAACAAATCTCTTTAACCTGCTTAAGGTTGACTTGGCTGTACATGCTAATTTGTCTTATCAATGAATATATGAAATATAATGTATTATCTATTAACAATGAGTGTTTGATCGATATATATGCATAGCCGATCAATCAGTCTAACAATGAGTATATTAGTGAGTAATCATTTATTTCTGTCTTATGTGTCACTGTCTTACAGTGACAGAAGGCCAACAACTGATTGATTGCTGTACAAAGTTGTCCAAACAAATTGACAAGCGATGGGTCAAAGACTACAGACACCAGGTTGCCGGACAGGGCTGTGACATGGATGCCACCATGTAAGTATTCTATTGATTCATGCAGTTTTAAGATATTATGGTAATGGTTAGTAATAATTACTCAACATTATGATGCACTGTAAATGGACCCTTACATGCCAATTGTTATACACAGGGTTAAATTAACACTGATGATTGTGATGACTGTCCTCAGCTTTGTGACCAGAAAGAAGAATGTACATCTGTGTGCACCATCCACAAATGAGAAGTGGGTCGAGGAGCTGATGAAACACGTGGACAAGCTGAAGAGACGGTGCATGAACAACAACTACAAGGTACCTCGTTTCAATGGGATATTATATTACAGAAATAGGGGTAGTTGTTAACTAACCTTCAATTCAATATGTTCCTGAAACCATAGCTGCACCATGGTTAATGTCAGTGGTGTAAAGTAACTAAGTACATTTACTCAAGTACTGTACTTAAGTACAATTTTGAGGTACTTTTACTTTACTGGAGTATTTCCCAATTGTCTATACTTTTACTTCTACTCCACTACATCTCAGAGGCAAATATTGTACTTTTACTCCACTACAATTATTTGAAAACTTTAGTTACTACTTACTTATAAAACATACACTAACCACTTTTGCCTTAGCCTATTTTATACCCTAGGGCCTAGGGCCACTTTTGCCTTAGCCTATTTTATACCCTAGGGCCTAGGCTATTTGAAAATAGCCGACCTACAAGCTCACAACGCGTCGCATTGCGACGCATTGTGAGCTTGTAGATCTACTATTTTCAAGCATTTTAGAACTTTTACTTTTGGTACTTTAAGTACATTTTGATACCAACACTTTTTTACTTTTACTCAAGTAAATTTTGAATTCCGTACTTTCACTTGTAACCGAGTACTTCTACATTGCAGTATTGATACTTTTGCTCAAGTAAAACATTTGAGTACTTTTTCCACCACTGGTTAATGTGTCATTTGCAGCTTCATTTGTAGGGAGTAAAGCAAAACCCTGCTACAGAAATGACATATGATGCTGGGGCTTCCTAGACGTAATCACAAAATATCCCTCTGTAGTGTGAGATGCTTCCTATTAAGCAAGTCAGATTCCGCTCATTTAGGTACGTCCCTTTCAGCACAGTTTCTGCAATCCTCTAGTGCATGGGTTTTCAACTGGTGGTCCGTGGACCACTGGTGGTCCGTGAAGGTATTGCATGTGGTCCCTGACCATGCATTTAGTAATGTAGGAAAGTGAAGATTTGTATTTTATTTTATCGTCCACTAGTTGAGAAATTACCTGGTGACGAAATTGGGAAATAGTACCGGATTGCATGGTTGAGTCACCATTATTAGGAAATGTTCCCATAATCAATGGCATCGCATACTGTATGTCTGCTTGCTAATACATATGTTGCAAACTTGCAATGAATCAGTTAACATGAGTTTAATATGGAAGGTTAAGAGAACAGAATAAGGGCAACCGTGGGAAAGGAATAGATCAGTGGTTCTCAATCTTTTTTTTTAGCTCTGGACCACTAGTAGCCTCGCGTGGCCAGACAATATCACACGACACACTAAAGTGTGATACAATTTTGCAAAGGCAGATTTGTCTGGAACCAGGCTAGACCACTAGCATATCTCAGTTAAATAATGACTGTTAAGGGCTTGATTTAATCCACCTCGAATTAACAAATTAAATTAAGCCCTTAACAGTCAATATTTAATTTCAAGCTTTTTCCCCTACACCACGCCCATATCCCCCCTCCCAAAACCACGCCCATATCCCCCCTCCCAACACCACACCCATATCCCCCCTCACCACACAACAGTGGTCCCCAGGTTGATTCTCAGTCAGGGTGGTGGTCCCTGTTTCATAATCAGTTGAAAACCCCTGCTCTAGTGAACAGTCACTTTTGACACAGTTTGCACTCGATTCTCAATTAGGGAACCTCCATGCACAGTGTGTGTGTGCGTATAGTGTCATGCGGTACCTGTGTATTGACCGCCAGACAAATCTTAGTCAGCTACTCACTCAAATGAGAAACAACATAAACCACAGAGAATGATGCCACACAAGGCTGCGTAGAAACCAATGATGGAAAGCAGCATTTAGCTCAAGTAACACATTTACTGTAGGCTACTTACATTTGTGTGACATGCAAGATGCAAAGGTTTTGAAAGTGAAACTGGTCAAAGTCACCTACTGTAAGTAAACTTTCAAGGTACTTTTACTTTACGTGAGTATTTCAATGAAAAGGGCCTTTCTGCATAATGAGTACTTTTACTTTTGCTTGCATTATCTTGTAAACGGGTAGTTCTAGATTGTGGTATTGCTTCTACTTTTACTTTACCTAAATCAGAGTACTTCTTCCATGAACGGCCTAGTAGTACTTGACTCTGAACAAAGTACCGGTAATAGTATTAAAGTTCACTGGTATCGCCTCACTGCTCAGAACTTCTTTAAAAACAAACAGACATTAAACAAGGATTATGTACAAAGAATATCTGTTTTTTGGGGCCTTTATTTGAGAGGAAAGTAGGCTGACAGGAATACTTTTGGAAATCCAAAGATTTTTCTTTACATAATTCCCAACTTCTGAGGCAGTATTTCTTGGTGTGTAACATTAGATGGAATTGCAAAGCTTTGCTAGTTATTATGTTCAATTCAGAGCTGTATAGCAGCAACCAATACGCAAGATGACATTGTTTACTTCCATGCAGTTGAATTTTGAAGCCAGTAGGCTACTGTATATAGTCTGAGAGCTAGAACCCCCCTCTGAGAGTTATGACAGTTACCAGAGGAAGGGATTTGGCTGGAGTTGGAGTGTATGTTGGAGAAAAGTGAGTTAGAAAGTGAATCAAATTAGGAGTCCTACTAGTGGTTCTCAAATGTTTTATTTGCAAGGACCACCGTAACTCTGAGAGTGTACAAATGGAGCCAAATGGACCCGTAAGGGTCCATTTGGTTCCATTTGTACACTCTCAGAGTGTACTCTCACACTCTCATTTGTACACTCTCAGAGTTACAGACCTGTTATATGGTCATTCAGGGCTAGTTCTTTATGTGTTTCTGGTAATATTGTTGTCCACTCATTTTGTATTTCCGTGGCAAAAAAAAAAGAATTGACCAAAATGTCCACCACAAGACAGCATGGTGATGACCCCTGGCCTGGACGGCTAGGCCAGCAGGCGCCCCAAGAATATCATTTGTTACGGAGTATTGAATAGTGTCTTAACCACCTCCTGTCTCTCTGCCTGTAGGAACAACGCTGCCATGACCTGAAGCCCAAATGAAGTGAAACCGATCCACCATCTTGTCCAGTTCACGATAATAACAACAGCAACAGCAGTCTCAGCATAGTGAATGCATTGATTTGATTTGTACATTATTATAATTTTTTTAACGAGTTTTCATTGTGATACCGATAAATAGGAACGTATAATGTTATTTCTATTGATCCAAGCCAGAGCACACTTTATTGACTGATGGGTGAGATGGGTGGCCACCCTAATCTCTCAAAAGCACTACTCCTTTAAACATGTAATGTTGTTGCTAGTAAGAATAAACACAGAAGTACCCGGGAGGAAGTGGACTAAGAAAGGGGAGGAGCCAAACCCGAGTTCCTGTTTTACACAAAAGCCCCCAGAGGCTTTTTTTTTTTACTGAATGGGTTCCCAGATTGATACCACCCTGACTAGTACATTCCCAGCTGTTTCAAGTATCGTTTTTATCCACATGAGGGTGCTACTGTACCATGTAGCACAGGCATATTCAAAGTGAGGCTGTAATAACACTGCAGCTATTTTCAGGGTTTCTTTATGTACAAATTGAGCCTTATGAGCCAGAAATAAAATTGTTCTTTTTCACCCTGGTAATAAATTGTTGTCCCTCCACTCACTGATCTGTCCAAACCAAACCTTTTTTATATAATTTCAGTTTTCCCAAGGTGCAAAAACAATCTATTTACACACAGCCAGTTATCAATATTTTTCAATACATATACATGTTTGTATCATGGTGGGAAAACCATGACAAGAACCTATTTTAAAATCTTGAACAACAGACATAAAAGATGCATACAAGACAAGTATACAAATACATTCATACACACATGCTCACCACCACACTACCGACCATCAACTAATCTTCTGTTAATCAACAGAAGAGAAAAAAAAGGGTACAGTATAATATCCAGGATGGTGAATTAAGATCAAATTAAATACATCAGTGTATATATAAAAAAAAGAAAAAAAGAATAAAACAATAAAACACACACACACACACACACACACACACACACACACACACACACACACACACACACACACACACACACACACACACACACACACACACACACACACACACGACACGCTGAATCTTCTTCTTGTTGAAATCTGCTAAACAAATAAACTTGTCTTGCCTACAAATAGATAATAACAGAAAGTTAATGACATAAGGTGACCAAAAAAGGCTATTATCCTATTATAAATTAAGGAGACCTGTGTCCTTGTTTCACCCCTGATGGTGTGGGGAACCATGTAGTATAGTATTCGTTTAGCTTGACACAGGCCACAGGTGCCTTATAAATGGTCAGGATGGCAGAATAAAAAAATCCATTCATTCCTTTTGTAAGCAGCCTAAATGAATCTGTTTGTGGATGAATATGTGGATGTGAGTATTTAAATATGTGATATTTGAAGGGGGTGTCCTGATTTCTGTCTGGATGTATTTTGTTCTGTATGAATTCTTTAATAAAAAAAATACAAGCTCACAACACATCGACATGTGAGGCGTTGTGAGCTTGTAGATCAGAAAAAAAGAAAAGAAAAACACAGTGGCATTGATGCCGACCACACTGCCCCAGCTGATTTCACTATTTCTGCCTCTGCCTCTTTCCTGTCATGGTTTGTGAACACCAGTGTCTTTTGTTGAGATTATGAATCCTTAACACCCCCTGACTCCTCATCGCCATCTTCAAATGAATCCAGTGATTATTTCAGGGCTCAGTATGAACGGCATTTGGCCTTTGTGCCCCAACCCTATAACGCCAAACGTATCATATATGATACACACATTACACAGATTTTTTTATAAATCAGTGTAATGAATACTTGGACCAAGAACCTGTTGTATCATATCTGACACATCCCCACTTCACCCTGGACCATACCATTTGCACTGCAGGTAGTTACAGAGCCTCAGGTGGTCTGACCCAAAATGGCTGCCATCAACTACACAGGAGAGGTTGATGCACTACTAACAAACAATTATTTTTTAAGCAGTTCGGGTAAGTTTTCCTAGTATATCTTTACTAATATTTTGAAATAAGTGTTGGATAACTTGAATGCACTTATGAGCTCTCAAATGCTAGCATTTGAGTTTGTTTTTTATGATGTCAAAAGTGTTTGTATCATATTTGATACTACAGGTCTATAGTCCTTTACGATTTGTATCATATTTGATACTTTTTTTTCTTTTTTTTTGTAATGTTAAAACCGACTTGATATATATATATATTTTCAAATTTTTATCCCACGATTTTGTAACCCTATTTTTTACACCCAGTGCCAATCTCTATGTAATCCTGGGCACTACACTCCCTCTGCCAACCTAGGGAGGCCAGGGCCGAGCTCATGCCTCCTTCAATGCATTAGAGCCAACTGACCTTCTTATCACCTGACAGGGGAGAGTTTCCCTGGTTGGACGTAGCGCGTGGAAGGAACACGTTATTCCAACCAGTTCCTTTCCCCTCCATCAGGTGCCCCGGCTGGCCAGGGGGAGGCAGTAAAACCCACTTGAAATACCCCTTGTAATACCCCTTGTATCAAATATGATACAACAAATAAATGATACAAAGGAATGTTAAAACAAATAAAACAAAATCAAAAATGTTTTAAGACCCAATAAAGTGTCCCTTTTCAAAATTTTGGAATTTTCTGACCTTTCCTTCATAGTTCAGGTTCTAGAGGGTTAAAAAACGTACAAAACGAAAAGCCGAATGGCCTTGCCCCTAAAATTATATAATTCCAGGCCTGTTGCATAAATAAAAACATGCAAATATTTGTCAACGAGGGATGGGACAGAGGAATGAAAACATGCGGGGGAGAGAGGGGACAGCTGAAAAAACAGGGTCAGGATGTTGGGCAGAAAGCATGCAAAGAGGAGATGAAATAATAGTTTATGACAGACTTTTATGCTGCAGACCTGAGGATGTCTGCTGTGCAATGCATACAGTAGTTTGCTCTAGAACTTAAGTGGTCAACCTAAACTTCATTGGTTGGGGTCCCCCAGGGGTCTATACTACCCTCCTTTTCTCCCTACATAGATATCTTTGCTGAAAATAGCCGATCTATGAGCTCTTCTTCTTTTTTCACCAAATTTAATGTTTGCCTATTTTCACAAACTGTTCACCTATTTTCGCCATATGGTCGCCTATTATGAGATATCCAAATTAAAGGCACAAGTGTTCAAGAGGTACAGGTTTGTGACAGTATTTTATAGTGATGAGGACTAATGTTAAACTGCATTGATTCATGTTCTAATTGTTCAGTAAATATGTGATGAACAAATGTCCTCACGTCCAACCTGCAGGCATCATTTGCATATGTTCAGTAATATCAAATATTAGGACTGTTTCAGTATTCAGCTACATGTGTACACAAGGCATAAATATGTTCTAGTCTACAGAGGAAACACTCTTGAAGTTGTAAGACAGGTTTATCCACATTTCTGCTTCTGCGTCTAGACTGTGGCCCTTTTTTGGGAGTGAACACTTCATGTCGGTAACAACACCAGTGCCCCAAGTTGACCGCGTAAATCCTTCACTTCGTTGCCGGGGGTCCCCTAGGGGTCTATTAGTCTCCTCCTTTTTTCCCTCTACAACAAATCTCTTCACTGATGTGTTGCGAGCTTGTAGATCAGGTATTTTTGCATGAATGTTTGCCCATTTTTGCAGAATGCTCACCTATTATGACATACCAAGAATTAGGATTCTAGGGTTCTTGTGATTAAGTAGACCAGTGGTTCTCAAACCTTTCCATGTGAAGGACCCCCAAATTGACACTTATTAGCCCGCAGACCCCTATTTGAAAAGATATGCCAGGGACCCCCCATAAGAGAAGATTTTTACGTCTCTAGCAGTGATTCTCAACCATTTTTAATTTCAAGGACCCCAAGTTTGACATGAATTAGGCTACGGACCCCCATTTAATGGCATTTCTATCTCTGGGACCCCAATTTATCTGTAAAATCAATGTTAATTTAACTGTGAGACTGTACAAATGGAACCAAAGGTTCCATTTGTACAGTTTCAGAGTTACAGACCCATTTGGTTCCAAACTATCTATCATTTAGCTGGGGACCCCCTGGAACTCCCTCAAGGACCCCTGGGGGTCCCCGGACCCCACTTTGAGAGCCCATGAAGTAGACTGAACCCAGGGTTGTAGGTCCAAGTTTCAACAACATTGTGTGGAGTTTCCCACCGTGCTCCTGTTGTTTTTTTTAATGATTCTGGCTCCATGCCAGTCCGATACTCGTCTCTCTCTGGCCCTGGAAGTGCTTGTTAATTATCTGCTTATCTGGCACAGTAAACACAGAGGGGAAAAACCTACAAGTGAATAATCCAAACACACACGATTTACAAGAAAGTTAATCTTTGTCTGTAACATGCACCTTATGTACTTTGCATTGTCCAGACACTTTAAAGCTCCATTTACCGACTAATAGTCAAATATTTGTACAACATTATAGCTCTGATATGCTGTTATCCTCCTAGTAAGTAAAAAATATCCATTGAATCAAAATCGATGTATATCCATTGATTTTATGTTAATAGAAGCTCACACGTTCATGTTAACTTCAGAGAGGCTGAACATTTCCAGTAAATTCAGGGTTTCAATTTTACTTTCTTATAATCCTCCACTCAAGACTCTCACGTGAATTTATACTAAGGCATAAGGCAGTGTTTCCCAAACAATGGGTCGGGACCCATTTTTGGGACTCGACCCAAATGAATAAAAAAATATTATGTTGTTTTTCAAAATAATTTCAGAAATGTTCAATACTGTTTTTTTTAAAGAAATAGTGAAAATAGCAGATCTACAAGCTCACTGCGCGTAAGTGGTTAATTCAGAATGTATTTTTGTACGTATGGGTTCCGGGGAGACACCAAATGTAGATTTTGGGTCTGGAGCTGGAAAAGTTTGGGAACCCCTGATGAGCAAACACTTTCACATCCATTAGTATGTGAAAGTTTTTGGCTCATCTGTTTTGCAGTAGTAGTAGTAGTATCAATTAATAAACTGCATTGCAGTAAGCAAATATGAGCAATATTGCAATCAGTCTTAAACCCTACAGTACATGGCTGGGGTCCCCCAGGGGTCTGTACTTGGCCCCCTACAACAAATCTCTTTGGCAATAGCCAATCTACAAACTCACTTGTAAGCTTGTAGATCTGCTGTTCTCTAATGTACATCTATATTATGACATACCCAGAATAGGGATGCTAAGGTGAATGTAGTTAAATAGCACATCAAACTGAATGATGCCCCCAGGCAATCAGGTCATGAAGGATTGTATATTATAGGGGCCGGGCATAGCGACGTCGCAGGGTCGAGACGCCGTTAAATCAGCCCACTTTCGCCGCCATCTCGAGTGAGTAGATTGACAGCTGCCACAAGTGTAGAGTAGTGTAGTGTAGTCTGTAGTCCTGTGTTTGTTGTCCAGCAAGTAGACAGTGTACATTATTATCTATCTCCAACTTGTCTGTTGCTCTAATTTAGCAATGGTAGGACAGTGCTGCATTATCGGATGCAATGCCAAGGTTTCAGACGTTAAATTAAAAAAGTTAAATTGCATACATTTCCAACCTGGAAGAAAAGCTTTGGAGATCAGATGTCGGAGATATTAAAGAAATGTCATATGGCTTGGCTTGGGTATCTTAAATACAATGAGATTGAGCTAACAGCTAAATTGTGTTTCTCTATGTGTCCAGTCTGAGCAACGTTGTCTAACGTGGGTGGCATCAGCGTTGCCATGTCGGCTTATTATAAGCGACTTTGGACTTCTTTTTCTGTAAAGTTGCTTGTAAAATTAGTAGTTTTGTGTGGCTTATTTATAAAGTGTACTTGCTTATTTAGGCTTATTTAGGTACTTGCTTATTTAGGTTATAAAAAAAAAAATGTTTTAAACCAGTGGTTCTCAAATCTTTTCATGAAAATGTTTTGTGCCAGGGAGCATTTGTGTTGTTAGAATGTTTAAAAAAAATTCAAAATATTATTTATTTTATTGCAAGAGGTTTTTTTAATAGCCTATGTACAAGCTCACGTGAGCTTGTAGATCGGCTATTTTCAAGTAGCCGATGTCACTAAGCCACTTTTTTGGGCTTGTTTTCATAGACCTAGTTGCTTATTTCTCTCGCAAAATATGGCAACACTGATCACTTGTTATGGAGCTCACCTAATATGGCCAACGGAAATACTTCCGCCTAAGCTTGGCCACGCCTTTTGCCCGGCCTCTATAGGAATGTGGCCTGTCTGCCTACTACTACTACTACTACTACTACTACTACTACTACTATACAACAAATACTGCACCCACACATGCACACATGCACACTCGCACGCACACACATAGCACCCGTCACACACTGCACATGTGCCAAAAAAGTACAAACTGTGGGAATGGCGTGCAATAGAGTACTTTGAACACTACACCAATGGGCGTACTGTACTGTGACCTATTTTCCACTCTCTCCCTAATCCACATGTTGTTTCTGTTGGCATTGTTTCTGTTGGCATTGTTTACACCTTTACAGCCATGTTGCACATATTGTGCACTCCCACCCACACACAGTGCTGATACACTGATACTCACCTATACTGAATGATCTTGGAGGGGACGATGGAAGGTGTAACAAAAGACATTACAAAAAGAACAGATTAAAAAGCAATCATCGTTGTCGCAATGCAATGTGTTGATACCTTGCAGATTTGTTCTTTTTGTCAATAAAGCAACACCGTTGTGCGGTGGAGTATACATTTGACTCAACGTTACATCAAACGCAATCATTTGAGTGGAATGTGCAAGGAAACATCTGTGAAATAAACATTTGGAAGATCCAATAATGATCTTGCATACAAAAAGATAGAAGCCTCCTCTATTAATTGCCCATAAGCAGTGTTTTACCTGGAGGCAAAACACTGCTTTTGTAGTGTTTTTTTTGTAGTTATTGTAAAAGGTTATGTGAATCTCACTATTTGTGCACTTGTGTGACCCTCTCGTGTTATGTATTTCTATCGCTATATGTGTACGTTTTGTGTATGTTTATGGGGCTGTAGCAGGGGTGAAAGCCCAAGACAAATATCCCTTGTGGACAATAAAGTTTACCTTGACCTTAACCTTGAGGCCTTCCACAAGGGCCTTGAGGGCCACTATGACTCTGCGACACCTGACAATCTCAAAGACACCTGAGGGGCCATGTCCACCATAGAGTTAAAACCTAGAGTGGACACTGGAAGTTCTGGAACTACTCGTGCATTTCAATGACGTTGCTCACCAAGCGTATACTCGCCTTTTCCTGCTTCCTTCATGATTGGCGCCCTGATTCGACGACGTCATGGGGCCCTATTGCATGCTTAGTAGTGTCCACGGGGTCTCTTCACCTGCAGCCCTGCACAGTAATGTCCTTTATACATCTACTCAGTGGTGTGTTCTAGGTTTTTTCGGAGGGAATACAATAATCATTCGCTGCACAACATGCACGTATAGGCCATACGCTCATATGGATGAAATGGTTAGTAGTCGGTAGCCTTTGGAATACTGGGAGAATGTTGTCTGGTCAGACGAGACCAACATTTCACTTTTTGGCTGTCATACTACACACCATGTTTGGAGGAGAAATGGCACTGCACATCATCCAAATCACACTATACCAACAGTAAAGTTTGGAGGTGGAAACATCATGGCATGGGGTTGTTTCCCATCTCGTGGTACTGGCAGACTTCATATAATAAGGAGCAATGAATGGAGCCATGTATCGGGACATTATTGAGATTAATCTGCTGCCATCCACCAGGATGATGAGGATGAGACGTGGCTGGACCTTCATGCAGGACAACGATCCAATGCACAAAGCAAAGGAGACTCGACTGGTTTCAGAGAAAGAAAGTCAACGTGTTAGAATGGCCCAGTCAATCACCTGACTTAAATCCAATTGAACATTTGAGGAAAGAACTAAAGAAAAGGGAGCACTATTAGAATCATTGAGATTTAAAGACAATCTGTGCGGAGGAATGGGCCAAAATCACATGAGCAGTGTGGGAGATTAGTTACTACATACAAGAAGCGTCTCGAAGCTGTATTATACAAACAAAGGCTTCTCCACTAAGTATTAAATGCATTTCAGTTTGCGTGTTCAATATTTTTTTTCTGGTGTTATGGCACTTAATTACGCATAATTATTATTTATGGACTTTATGTTGTGATTTCTTTTCATGTGTGGATTACTTGAGTTAATATCAATGTCTGGTAGAAATCTCCTATGAATTGCATCTTTGGAAAAATACTGAGAAAAAAGCTGACGCGTTCAATACTTATTTTCCCCATTGGAAAGCCTTAGCACCTTAACACCTTTATCCAAATGCTTTAAGCGCCATTCACACTGAGCAGTATAACTATAAAGATAACTATTGTTTTTATAGTTTATAGTTTTATAGTTTTTTAACTCTGCCATCCATTTTAAAAACTATATTTTCTATAGTTATAGTGCTTAGTGTGAATGGCCCTTTACAATTTGCATTGCATTCACCCATTCACACACTCATTCACACGCAGACCCATGTCCCATGGACCTCCCTATGCTTCCTCCACCATGTGCCAGACGGGCCGGCGAACCACCCGCCTACCCGCACAGCCACACCATAACATGCTTTCAGCCTCCCAGGCTCCAAAAACACACACATTGGACAGAACCGTTCCGTTCTCCACACTGCTGTCCAGGTGTGGAACAGCCTACCAGAGCATGATGTAATATACCAGAGCATAAAGTAATCCATTCTTTTATCTCATCGCGCCTAGACTATTGTAACTCGTTATACTCTGGGCTCAGCCAAAAAGGTTTTCTCCGTCTTCAACTGGTGCAAATTTTGCTGCTAGACTACTGACAAAGTCTAGGAGATAATTATGATCATATTACACCAGTCCTTGCTGCCCTTCACTGGCTGCCGGTAAGTTTCAGAGTTGATTTTAAGATTGTACTGATAAGTTAACCTTAAAGCCCTGGAAGTCCTGGCTCCCAGCCATATCTCTGATATGCTGGAGCCGCAGAAGCTGGTGCGCAACCTTTCCTCAGCAGGTAGGCCCTCTTGGAAGTTCCCAAGACTAGCCTCGTCACCATGGGCGATCAGGCTTTATGGCCCGGGCGCCCAGGCTCTGGAATGCCCTACATGTGGATCAAAGGCTAGCTAAGTCATCTTTTAAATCGCTCCTGAAAACTCATTTGTATACCAAGGCCTTTTCCTTAGATTTTCTTCCACATTTGGTTGTCTCAATTGTGTTACTTTCAATATATGTATACGTGTATGTACGTTTATGTATATGCTTTGGTTCTTTTATCTTCTTTATCTTTTATCCATGAATTTTGAATTGACTATTGTTGTTTATCTTGGCACTGTAAAGCACTTTGTAAAACACTGTTTTCGAAAAGCGCTTTATAAATAAAGTTTATTACTATTATTATGCAGTTGGTTCCATCACAGACAATGCTCTGCAAGTCTTTAAACGCAGAGTTCATAGACATCTCCTGTCCACCCCTCACACTTGTTGAGTTGCAGTGAACCGTATGATTGGCCAATGGATACATTATCATCCAATAATAAAACAAAAAGGAGTATCAAGTGTGCAGGCAGTGTGTGGGTGTATGTTGCACACACTCCCACGTAGGCCAAAAAGGACAGACACACAAACAGAAACAACTTGTAAAGGATGAGAGTGGAGAGAGTGAAAAAAAAGGAAAGCACAGGCCTGTTATTGCCTGGAACATACCAGGTCCAGGTGCGCCACATTCTCCTTGATAATCCACGACGCGCCATCCCTTGCAGGTCCATTGGTTTCCATTTGTACACTCTCAGAGTTATGGGGGTTTGTGTTCTCATGCATACCAAACAGGGGGTCCTCAAATTAAAAAAGTTTGTCGTATTTGTACTTGACTGTGGGTTACCAGGCTGCTTGGAATAAAGTGTAGAAGACGTCCAGACCAATTGGATCATGGTTCGATTTATTCAGCAACAACAAACAGCATAGCAACGTTTCCAGGAGCCTCTCCTTCAGCCTCACAGCGTCGGGAGTAGCACAGTACAAAGTTACATTTCAGTTCTATTCTAATACTGTAGCTCACATTAGAATAAGGAGGAGGTTCCTGTGTGTGTGGAGGTGAGACCCCCACCTAGACGAAAATCAAGCCCTTGAACATTTGTTGACCTGATTTGCAACCGTATGTCAGGAAGGAAGGAGTGAAGACAATGGCCTAGACCTCTTGTCTTTCAGGTTAACAATGTTCATTACAATTCATACAAGCTCCATGCCAGCAGCCACATGTCTGCCTTCAAACAATGGGTCAAGATCAACATCATGGGCCTATGCAGCCCCATCCTGTTTGTAGGTAAAAGTGAACTTTAGTGAAGTTAATATGGTTTAGATTTGCTCGTAATGTTCATAAAATATAAGCAGCTTGGGGTCTAATATACAACATATTCATTCTGCAGAGCTGGGGTCATAACCACCATCAATTTTCTAAAATAGCAAACAAGATATGGTCTACACTGCAGCAAAGACTTATTTCCCTGTCTCTGAACCAGCAATAGCTCTATTTTAAATAATGCTTAAATGCTAATAACTTCCAGGAAAGAGAATTGTGTTATTGAATAATTATATGACAGTTAAGGAACACACCATTCGGTGCAGGGAAATGGGGTTGCACCTATGACCTATTCACCTGTTTCCTAGGCTGTGTGTTTTCCACTTCCTGTCGGATTCATTGGATATCATTAGTCATCTGACTGGTTTCATGGATTTCATTGGATCCAATCGACAGGAAGTGGAAAACACATAGGAAGTGGAAAGCCTAGGAAACAGGTGAATACTGGGATGTGCATGCCATGATGCAAAATGAATCCCCATCATGAATCGAGGTGTGTTTGTTTGTTTGTTTGATTAATCAAACAAACAAACAAACAAACAACCATCCATGACCTCTATTGTTACACGTACTCTACTTATTATTCCTTCCAAACTTCCTCAAGAGCCACTGACATTAAGGGTAATTTTACCATTTACAATTTAGGTATTTAGCAAACACTCTTATCCAGAGTGACTTACAATAGCCTTACAATAGCAAGCAAGGTAAATAATCACATACAGGACATAAATTAGAATTAGCAGCCTGGTAAACCCCCCCCCCCCCCCCCCTCCGGAAATCTCATTTGTATTTGATTTCAGGATACAAATGAGGCACAGTAAGGCTGAAATGCTCTTCCCCAGACTTTGATGGAGGCTTTAAAGGCGTGAATTTACTTGCATTAAGTGGCGTGTGGACAACACACAGTTGATGCACGGTTTTTACTCAAGGAGGCTCGTCATTGTGGAGGAGTGGGTCAGCTCGTCATTGTGGAGGAGTGGGTCAGCTCGTCATTGTGGAGGACTCGAGTAGGTAGGTGTTCTCCTCCCAGTTTTGCGAATTGTATTATAGGATAGTAAGAGTACAACTAACATTAATATAAAATCAATATTAATATCAAACATTATTTCTGTTTGGCAGAAACCTCGTATCTCCATATTTCACCTTCTCATGTTTTTCCTCGTCCAACTCCATTGTACACAGTGTTTGCGCAAAAGTAGTGAAAATGTTCTTTAGATATGCTATTTTGGAACCAAAATTCAAGTTGAATTAAATGTTGTTAAGTTTGTCTGTGGGTTTTTATAAACTAGATTTTCAGGCCTGAAAATCTAGTCCTAAATGTCTCTGAACAGAGCAATTGTAGCGGAATTAAGGCATTTGACACTGCTGTAACACTGCTGTAGTGTCCCATATGTGGGCAATTTAGTGTGTTTTGGTGTGGCTATTCTCATGTCAGATCCCTGCACAGTGTTTGTGCCAAGTAAGGTGCAGATCGCAGCAACAGTGTGCCTCGACAATATGTGGCCCCTGGGGGGGCCCTATCTGCAGTAAGATGGGTTGTACAATGTGTGGCCCTCAAGGGCTCCTGACAGCACTAAGCTGGTATTATTCAGACAGTACTACTCTATTTGATGAGTATGTGCTGAATCAGACAGTGCACTCTGACACTGACCATAGCTATCACACACACGCACGCACGCACGCATGCACGCACGCACGCACGCACGCACGCACACACATACACATACACACGTGCACTTGCGCACGTGCGCACACACCGCTTCTTTAAAGGAAACAATTTGGAAGTCCCCAAGGACATGAGTGCAATCTGACACTGACCATAACTGTGTCACACACACACACACACACACACACACACACACACACACACACACCACACACACACACACACACACACACACACACACACACACACACACACACTCGCGTGCACGTGTGCAT
>NC_137608.1:48900142-48933450 GCF_963280865.1 Gymnoscopelus braueri | reverse complement strand
TTCATATTATGTTTCTAATAAATCTCACCACCACATGTTGGAACACTGTGGTAGCATACTGAATTTCAGCTTTTGAATTAACCAAGCGAAACAATCGGCCATTCACACATGGTTGTGTGTGATTGAGCATGCAAATGCACACAAAGGAACATGTTGATATCTCTGTCTCGAATATACGCATAGCCGATCAATCAGTCTAACAATGAATATATTACTGAGCAATCATTTATTTCTGTCTTATGTGTCACTGTTTCACAGTGACAGAAGGCCAACAACTGATTGATTGCTGTACCAAGTTGTCCAAAAAAATTGACAAGCGATGGGTCAAAGACTACAGACACCAGGTTGCCGGACAGGGCTGTGACATGGATGCCACCATGTAAGTATTCTATTGATTCATGCAGTTTTAAGATATTATGGTAATGGTTAGTAATAATTACTCAACATTATGATGTACTGTAAATGGACCCTTACATGCCAATTGTTATATACAGGGTTAAATTAACACTGATGATTGTGATGACTGTCCTCAGCTTTGTGACCAGAAAGAAGAATGTACCTCTGTGTGCACCATCCACAAATGAGAAGTGGGTCGAGGAGCTGATGAAACACGTGGACAAGCTGAAGAGACGGTGCATGAACAACAACTACAAGGTACCTCGTTTCAATGGGATATTATATTACAGAAATAGGGGTAGTTGTTAACTAACCTTCAATTCAATATGTTCCTGAAACCATAGCTGCACCATGGTTAATGTCAGTGGTGTAAAGTAACTAAGTACATTTACTCAAGTACTGTACTTAAGTACAATTTTGAGGTACTTTTACTTTACTGGAGTATTTCCCAATTGTCTATACTTTTACTTCTACTCCACTACATCTCAGAGGCAAATATGGTACTTTTACTCCACTACAATTATTTGAAAACTTTAGTTACTACTTACTTATAAAACATACACTAACCACTTTAGCCTTAGCCTATTTTATACCCTAGGCTATTTGAAAATAGCCGACCTACAAGCTCACAACGCGTCGCATCGCGACGCATTGTGAGCTTGTAGATCTAGTATTTTCAAGCATTTTAGAACTTTTACTTTTGGTACTTTAAGTACATTTTGATACCAACACTTTTGTACTTTTACTCAAGTCAATTTTTAATTCCGTACTTTCACTTGTAACCGAGTACTTCTACATTGCAGTATTGATACTTTTGCTCAAGTAAAACATTTGAGTACTTTTTCCACCACTGGTTAATGTGTCATTTGCAGCTTCATTTGTAGGGAGTAAAGCAAAACCCTGCTACAGAAATGACATATGATGCTGGGGCTTCTAAGACGTAATCACAAAATATCCCTCTGTAGTGTGAGATGCTTCCTATTATGCAAGTCAGATTCCGCTCATTTATGTATGTCCCTTTCAGCACAGTTTCTGCAATCCTCTAGTGCATGGGTTTTCAACTGGTGGTCCTTGGACCACTGGTGGTCCGTGAAGGTATTGCATGTGGTCCCTGACCATGCATTTAGTAATGTAGGAAAGTGAAGATTTGTATTTTATTTTATTTTATTTTATCGTCCACTAGTTGAGAAATTACCTGGTGACGAAATTGGGAAATAGTACCGGATTGCATGGTTGAGTCACCATTATTAGGAAATGTTCCCATAATCAATGGCATCGCATACTGTATGTCTGCTTGCTAATACATATGTTGCAAACTTGCAATGAATCAGTTAACATGAGTTTAATATGGAAGGTTAAGAGAACAGAATAAGGGCAACCGTGGGAAAGGAATAGATCAGTGGTTCTCAATCTTTTTTTTTAGCTCTGGACCACTAGTAGCCTCGCGTGGCCAGACAATATCACACGACACACTAAAGTGTGATACAATTTTGCAAAGGCAGATTTGTCTGGAACCAGGCTAGACCACTAGCATATCTCAGTTAAATAATGACTGTTAAGGGCTTGATTTAATCCACCTCGAATTAACAAATTAAATTAAGCCCTTAACAGTCAATATTTAATTTCAAGCTTTTTCCCCTACACCACGCCCATATCCCCCCTCCCAAAACCACGCCCATATCCCCCCTCCCAACACCACACCCATATCCCCCCTCACCACACAACAGTGGTCCCCAGGTTGATTCTCAGTCAGGGTGGTGGTCCCTGTTTCATAATCAGTTGAAAACCCCTGCTCTAGTGAACAGTCACTTTTGACACAGTTTGCACTCGATTCTCAATTAGGGAACCTCCATGCACAGTGTGTGTGTGCGTATAGTGTCATGCGGTACCTGTGTATTGACCGCCAGACAAATCTTAGTCAGCTACTCACTCAAATGAGAAACAACATAAACCACAGAGAATGATGCCACACAAGGCTGCGTAGAAACCAATGATGGAAAGCAGCATTTAGCTCAAGTAACACATTTACTGTAGGCTACTTACATTTGTGTGACATGCAAGATGCAAAGGTTTTGAAAGTGAAACTGGTCAAAGTCACTGGCCACCTACTGTAAGTAAACTTTCAAGGTACTTTTACTTTACGTGAGTATTTCAATGAAAAGGGCCTTTCTGCATAATGAGTACTTTTACTTTTGCTTGCATTATCTTGTAAACGGGTAGTTCTAGATTGTGGTATTGCTTCTACTTTTACTTTACCTAAATCAGAGTACTTCTTCCATGAACGGCCTAGTAGTACTTGACTCTGAACAAAGTACCGGTAATAGTATTAAAGTTCACTGGTATCGCCTCACTGCTCAGAACTTCTTTAAAAACAAACAGACATTAAACAAGGATTATGTACAAAGAATATCTGTTTTTTGGGGCCTTTATTTGAGAGGAAAGTAGGCTGACAGGAATACTTTTGGAAATCCAAAGATTTTTCTTTACATAATTCCCAACTTCTGAGGCAGTATTTCTTGGTGTGTAACATTAGATGGAATTGCAAAGCTTTGCTAGTTATTATGTTCAATTCAGAGCTGTATAGCAGCAACCAATACGCAAGATGACATTGTTTACTTCCATGCAGTTGAATTTTGAAGCCAGTAGGCTACTGTATATAGTCTGAGAGCTAGAACCCCCCTCTGAGAGTTATGACAGTTACCAGAGGAAGGGATTTGGCTGGAGTTGGAGTGTATGTTGGAGAAAAGTGAGTTAGAAAGTGAATCAAATTAGGAGTCCTACTAGTGGTTCTCAAATGTTTTATTTGCAAGGACCACCGTAACTCTGAGAGTGTACAAATGGAGCCAAATGGACCTGTAAGGGTCCATTTGGTTCCATTTGTACACTCTCAGAGTGTACTCTCACACTCTCATTTGTACACTCTCAGAGTTACAGACCTGTTATATGGTCATTCAGGGCTAGTTCTTTATGTGTTTCTGGTAATATTGTTGTCCACTCATTTTGTATGTCCGTGGCAAAAAAAAAAGAATTGACCAAAATGTCCACCACAAGACAGCATGGTGATGACCCCTGGCCTGGACGGCTAGGCCAGCAGGCGCCCCAAGAATATCATTTGTTACGGAGCAATGAGTATTGAATAGTGTCTTAACCACCTCCTGTCTCTCTGCCTGTAGGAACAACGCTGCCATGACCTGAAGCCCAAAATGAAGTGAAACCGATCCACCATCTTGTCCAGTTCACGATAATAACAACAGCAACAGCAGTCTCAGCATAGTGAATGCATTGATTTGATTTGTACAAAAACATTTTTTTAATGAGTTTTCATTGTGATACCGATAAATCGGAACGTATAATGTTATTTCTATTGATCCAAGCCAGAGCACACTTTATTGACTGATGGGTGAGATGGGTGGTCACCCTAATCTCTCAAAAGCACTACTCCTTTAAACATGTAATGTTGTTGCTAGTAAGAATAAACACAGAAGTACCCGGGAGGAAGTGGACTAAGAAAGGGGAGGAGCCAAACCCGAGTTCCTGTTTTACACAAAAGCCCCCAGAGGCTTTTTTCTTTACTGAATGGGTTCCCAGATTGATACCACCCTGACTAGTACATTCCCAGCTGTTTCAAGTATCGTTTTTATCCACATGAGGGTGCTACTGTACCATGTAGCACAGGCATAGTCAAAGTGAGGCTGTAATAACACTGCAGCTATTTTCAGGGTTTCTTTATGTACAAATTGGGCCTTATGAGCCAGAAATAAAATTGTTCTTTTTCACCTTGGTAATACATTGTTGTCCCTCCACTCACTGATCTGTCCAAACCAAATGTGAACCTTTTTTTTATATAATTTCAGTTTTCCCAAGGTGCAAAAACAATCTATTTACACACAGCCAGTTATCAATATTTTTCAATACTTAGGCTCTCTACTTACACATGTTTGTATCATGGTGGGAAAACCATGACAAGAACCTATTTTAAAATCTTGAACAACAGACATAAAAGATGCATACAAGACAAGTATACAAATACATTCATACACACTTGCTCACCACCACACTACCAACCACCAACTAATCTTCTGTTAATCAACAGAAGAGAAAAAAAGAGTACAGTACAATATCCAGGATGGTGAATTAAGATAGGTCAAATTAAATACATCAGTGTATATATACAAAAAAGAAAAAAAGAATAAAACACACACACACACACACACACACACACACACACACACACACACACACACACACACACACACACACACACACACACACACACACACACACACACACACACACACACACACACACACACGACACGCTGAATCTTCTTGTTGTTGAAATCTGCTAAACAAATAAACTTGCCTTGCCTACAAACAGATAATAACAGAAAGAGCATTCCTTTTTTCATTTCCTAATTTGACATAAGGTGACCAAAAAGGCATTCCCTCATGCATTAGATTAAAAGGACCATATCATTCTGCAGAACCAGAGATGTGTGTTTACAATAAGTCTAGCATTGAGTTTGTTGTCGAATGGGCTCAAATATGAGGCGAGCGTGTAGGATCAAATGAATATTAAATATCTAAATACTTAATCAAGAACTTAGCAGCTGCCCACAAAAGCCAGAGTAGATGTTTTTGTGCTGTTGACTGTCACCAGCTGCATACTGTTTATAAGCACGCACGCACGCACGCACGCACGCACGCACGCACGCACGCACGCACGCACGCACGCACGCACGCACGCACACTAGGACCAAAAGCCAAGAGGTCATAGGTCATAGCCATCATTAGGCTTCCCATCATTGGCGGAAGAAGCACTCAGATGTTTTTCTTAAAGGATAGTTCACTCACAAAAATGTATTTTTTTCCTATTTATTACTCAAGTTTCACCCCGTGCTGCCTTCAATTCATTTTTGTCGCATTCCTGATCCAATATTCCAATATCTGGCTATTATCCTATTATAAATTAAGGAGACCATGTGTCCTTGTTTCACCCCTGATGGTGTGGGGAACCATGAAGTATAGTATTCGTTTAGCTTGACACAGGCCACAGGTGCCTTATAAATGGTTCTCAAATCTTTTCATGAAAATGTTTTGTGCCAGGGAGCATTTGTGTGTTTTTTTGTTTAAAAAAAAATCCAAATATTATTTATTTTATTGCAAGAGGTTTTTTTCAATAGCCTATGTACAAGCTCACGTGAGCTTGTAGATCGGCTATTTTCAAGTAGCCGATGTCACTAAGCCACTTCTTTTGGGCTTGTTTTCATAGACCTAGTTGCTTATTTCTCTCGCAAAATATGGCAACACTGATCACTTGTTATGGAGCTCACCTAATATGGCCAACGGAAATACTTCCGCCTAAGCTTGGCCACGCCTTTTGCCCGGCCCCTATAGGAATGTGGCCTGTCTGCCTACTACTACTACTACTACTACTACTACTATACAACAAATACTGCACCCACACATGCACACATGCACACACTGCACATGTGCCAAAAAAGTACAAACTGTGGGAATGGCGTGCAATAGAGTACTTGGAACACTACACCAATGGGCGTACTGTACTGTGACCTATTTTCCACTCTCTCCCCAGTCCACATGTTGTTTCTGTTGGCATTGTTTACACCTTTACAGCCATGTTGCACATACTGTGCACTCCCACCCACACAGTGCTGATACACTGATACTCACCTATACTGAATGATCTTGGAGGGGAAACCGTCACGATGGAAGGTGTAACAAAAGGCATTACAAAAAGAACAGATTAAAAAGCAATCATCGTGTCGCAATGCAATGTGTTGAAACCTTGCAGATTTGTTCTTTTTGTCAATAAAGCAACACCGTTGTGCGGTGGAGTATACATTTGACTCAACGTTACATCAAACGTAATCATTTGAGTGGAATGTGCAAGGAAACATCTGTGAAATAAACATTTGGAAGATCCAATAATGATCTTGCATACAAAGCCTCCTCTATTAATTACCCATAAGCAGTGTTTTACCTGGAGGCAAAACACTGCTTTTGTAGTGTTTTTTTGTAGTTATTGTAAAAGGTTATGTGAATCTCACTATTTGTGCACTTGTGTGACCCTCTCGTGTTATGTATTTCTATTGCTATATGTGTACGTTTTGTGTATGTTTATGGGGCTGTAGCAGGGGTGAAAGCCCAAGACAAATTTCCCTTGTGGACAATAAAGTTTACCTTGACCTTAACCTTGAGGCCTTCCACAGGGCAGCAAAGACTTATTTCCCTGTCTCTGAACCAGCAATAGCTCTATTTTATAATAATTCTTAAATGCTAATAACTTCCAGGAAAGAGAATTGTGTTATTGAATAATGATATGACAGTTAAGGAACACACCATTCAGTGCAGGGAAATGGGGTTGCACCTATGACCTATACTGGGATGTGCATGCCATGATGCAAAATGAATCCTCCATCATTGAATCGAGGTGTGTTTGTTTGTTTGTTTGTTTGTTTAATCAAACAAACAAACAAACAAACAAACAACCATACTCTAACTTATTATTCCTTCCAAACTTCCTCAAGAGCCACTGATATTAAGGGTAATTTTACCATTTACAATTTAGGTATTTAGCAGACACTCTTATCCAGAGTGACTTACAATAGCCTTACAATAGCAAGCAAGGTAAATAATCACATACAGTACATAAATTAGAATGCTAAACAATATGCTATCTAAATAACAGTTTGTACATTGAAAGTATAGGATACCAGGTAAACAATTATCCTGGCATGTTGCAATCTAATTTACATTATTTTATTTTATTTCCCTTTTTGACCATACACCTTATTATTTGTGGTATACATGGTATATTTGCTATTGTGTTCTGTTATCTGACTGTTTTCCTTTGTCTCTCTATTCCTATGACTACTGTATATTCTAAGGCAACTCTCCTGCCGGATCAATTCCGTCAGGAGAAGGCGTGCACTACTCAAGGGGAGTCTTGAGGAATAGTCTCTTATATATTTTTTTAGGGGGGGGGGGGGTCTGCCTTTATAGATAGGAAAGTAGGCTGACAAGAAATGGGGAGAGAGATGGGGGGTGACATGCAGCACAGGTCGTCGGGATCGGGAGTCGAACCCGCATTACCAGCCTAGGTGGTATGCGCCTGGACCGCTAGGCCAACGGGCGCCCCACAGTCTCTTATAGTTTAATTGGCTCCAGATTCTTGAGGATACATACGATGAAAGGATTATCCACAATCTCTTCAGTTATTTCTTAATTTATTTTTTAATAGGTTCACAGCAGCAGCAGTCTATTTAGAAAAACAGACACGTTTCGGCACGTCGGCCTTCCTGTTGAGGAAGGCCGACGTGCCGAAACACGTCCATTTCCCTAGATAGGCTGAAATAACTGAAGAGAGTGTGGATAATACTTTCATTATACTGTATATTCTGTGACTGCAAAACGATTAGGAAAATAATTTCACCCACTCCTTTACACCTGTAAACCTGTGACTTGACAAACCTGTAGCCTGGTAAACCCCCCCCCCTCCGGAAATCTAATTTGTATTTGATTTCAGGATACCAGGCTAATCTTTATTGATCTCTCTCTAGTGTGTATATCTGTCAGTCTCTTATATGTTATTATGATTTGTGTGCGTGGGTATCTCATTTTAAACAAGCTTAGTGCTTCTTGAACCTTCCAGTTTAGTAGACATTGTATTGTGAATTTGTACTTCCAACTTCCATGTACTGTTGTTCTCATGTCTTACTAAATAAAGTACATCAATCAATCAGATCCCTGTGGGGAAATTCTGAAGTCACTGCAGTAGACATGACAAACAGGATATGTACATAACTAGAGGTCCGTGCGCCCTATGGGCGCCCTGCCCCCTAGCCGCGCACAGGGCTCTAGTGAGGGCTCGCTTATTTTGGGGTTACAAAATCATGGGATGAAAAAAAACTAAAAAAAACAACAACAACAAGGGGTTCCGGACCCCCTTGGAGTCTTGGGACCCCCGCAAAACATCGTGGACCCCTTCCCTTCGGACCCCCGCGAAACATAGCGGACCCCTTGGGGGTCCCGCGAGACCCTTGGGGGTTTCCTGGAGACCCTTGGGGGTCCCTGGAGACCTACGGACACGGCGAAGGAAAACAGAAAACTGTAAAGCCACAGCCACGCATGCAAGAGGTTGCACATGAACTCTGCAGCCGTACTGAGGCGCTCCAACACAAACACTCTGACGCTCCCCTAAATCCACTTCACAAACGGGTGACGTGCATCACCGTTCCAATGACCAAAACTCCACTTCGGGATTTCGCAAAGACCCACAAAAGCGTTCAGTAGTTTGTGTGTGTGTGTGTGTATGTATGGTGCGTGTGTGTTTGTATGTAGCTCAAGGCTGTTAGCGTTAGCTCCCCATAGATCACCCACAGTAAGGCGGAAATGCTCTTCCCCAGACTTAGATGGAGGCTCTAAAGGCGTGAATTTACTTGCATTAAGTGGCGTGTGACAACACACAGTTGATGCACGGTTTTTACTCGAGGAGCTCGTCATTGTGGAGGAGTGGGTCAGCTCGTCATTGTGGAGGACTCGGAGTAGGTAGGTGTTCTCCTCTACGTGGGTTGGTGTGTTGTGATGAAGTAGAAAGTTGCAGTAATTGGATGGACCAACGGAGCATGAGGTTGGGTTGCCATGTCCAGGTGTTGTAAGCGTGAAGTGGTGTGTAATTGGTTGTGGGTGTAGCTGTAAATAGGGTATAAGTATAAATATGTAATGTAAATACCCTATGTGTAGCTATTGCCTTATGTGTCTGCTGAATGTGGTGTATGATGAAGGAAGGGAGAAGCAGCAAGCGGCTATGATTAGCTCTGTGTTTTTTCATGAAGCTGGTTGCTTGTTGCTCGCGCACAATCTGGCAACACTGATCTCTGGCAACACTGATCTCCCGCACGGTGAAAGATGATCCCTCGCTAACCGATGAATGGCACAGACAAACTGCAGAGGCACGTCCACGCATGCACAGTTTTGCGTTGTATTACAAACAAATTACAAACAAACTGCAGAGGCACTCCACGCATAAGCAGTTTTGCGAATTGTATTATAGGATAGTAAGGGACCAGTCGAAATTTACATAAGGGGGGGCATGGAGGAAAATAGGGGAGGGTCATGCCTTTCTAATTTTGGTCCAAGGGAGGGTCAGCTAATTTTACTTTGAATCCAAGGGAGGGTCATGCAATTTTGAATTGATAAAATAGTCCGTTTTTTATATACCTTTTTAGTACAGCAGAACAGTGGTCAATGACCCCTCTCCATTTCAAAGGATACAAAGAATTCAAATCAAGTAACACCTTGTCTATTTAGAATCAATGACGGTCGTTAACAAGCCATCAACGCACAGCGAGTGTGAACGACCCAGTCAAATCTATTCAGCGTCTTAACGATGGTGGTTGAACAATTAAGCAAAACTTCAACAGGCGTTATTGGAGAGATGCATTATAAATAGGCCTACTATAACTGGATATTCATAATCATTTGAAGTAATTGATGTGATTAATGTGGATCTATATGGACAGTTGTGTATAGATGCCTAGCTCCACAAGTAAAACCAGAAGCATCAGGCCATAATTGATAGCCTAATTTGTTTTATGTAGGCAACAGTGTAGTTGTAGTCACTGTAGTTGATAATTAAAAGGGCAGAGTGACAAAAGTTTTAAACTACTGGTTACCAAATATTCAACTTTCTTCAATCTGACCAGGATTCAATGGGTTTCCCACATGTAAGATGAGAACACTATCCATTCTGCTACCACTACTACAGATACACTGTGCATTTAGCAAGACTGACTACACTACAGCAATGTTCTAATCAATGTGGAAAGCAAAACATTGGACATATCAGTTTTAAATGTCATGTTGTATTTGATGGGGAGGGTTAGGGGTGTCAAGAATTTCACAATACGATACATGATGTTGGGCATGATATCGATATGATATATTATTAATGTTCTTTTCTCATGTATCATCAACATTGGCCATCATCTTATAAATAACGTTATAAAGCAAGTTAGAAACAATTACAAAGTGCTTTGTACACACAAATAAATACATTTGTGCAAGCTTAATGGAGAAGTGAAGTTCTCACTAACTATAAACCCATTGTTTCAGAGGACAGATAGACACTAATATAACAAATATAATATAATATAAGACTGCATAACTATACATTCCACAAACCTCATATTTTTGTCATCTGGACTTTACCAACCAAGTGCAGCCTAGTTATTTCCAACAGCTAAAACAAATCTATAATACCAGATACAGTATAATACAATCTTAGATTAGATGTAGGCCTATTTGAGAGTGCAGATGCATGTCACATTAACGAGCGTCAACGAGCATCAGCTGACACACAACACCTCCCCTCTGCAGTGCTTTAAACTGAAAGTGACTGACTGGAGTCTGTTTCATTTCTCTCCAAAATACCTTGAATATGATGGAGGACATGATTAATAATTACTATGATTATGATAAGCTTTACATTTCATATCATACAGTAAAAAATCCTAACTTTCACCGGCAAAAAAAAAAAAAAGTGTTTTTTTTTTGTATTAAAAAAACAATAAAAAAAATATTACGATACAGTATGACATCATGACAATACCTATCATCACATTTTAATACCACGATAGGCTATATCGTGACACAATATATCGTGACACTTCTAGGCGGGGAGGGTTACTCTTTTTTTTGTAATCACTTGGGGAGAGTCATTGATTTTTTTTTTTTGTCAAAGGGAGGGTCATGGCCTTTTAGATCAGGGCACATACATTTCCTCCATGCCCCCCCTTATGTAAATTTCGACTGGTCCCTAAGAGTACAACTAACATTAATATAAAATCAATATAATATCAAACATTATTTGGCAGAAACCTCGTATCTCCATATTTCACCTTCTCATGTTTTTCCTCATAAATGAACGTCCAACTCCATTGTACACAGTGTTGCGCAAAAGTAGTGAAAATAGCTGATCTACAACCATGTGAGCTTGTAGATATGCTATTTTAGATATGTTCTTAGATATGCTATTTTGGAAACAAAATTCAAGTTGAATTAAATGTTGTTAAGTTTGTCTGTGGGTTTTATAAACTAGATTTTCAGGCCTGAAAATCTAGATGCCTAAATGTCTCTGAACAGAGCAATTGTAGCGGAATTAAGGCCATTTGACACTGCTGTAACACTATGTAGTGTCCCATATGTGGGCAATTTAGTGTGTTTTGGTGTGGCTATTCTCATGTCACATCCCTGCACAGTGTTTGTGCCAAGTATGGTGCAGATCGCAGCAACGGTGTGCCTCGACAATATGTGGCCCCTGGGGGGCCCTATCTGCAGTAAGATGGTTTGTACAATGTGTGGCCCTCAAGGGCTCCTGATAGCACTAAGCTGGGTTACTACTCTTATTTGATGAGTGTGTGCTGGTATTATTCAGACAGTACTACTCTATTTGATGAGTATGTGCTGAATCAGACAGTGCACTCTGACACTGACCATAACTATCACGCACGCACGCACGCACGCACGCACGCACGCACGCACGCACACACACACATACGTGCACGTGCGCACGTGCAGACACACCGCTTCTTTAAAGGAAACAATTTGGAAGTCCCCAAGGACATGAGTGCAATCTGACACTGACCATAACTGTCACACACACACACACACACACACACACACACACACACACACACACACACACACACACTCGCGCGCGCGTGCATGTGCGCACGTGCGCACGTGCGCACACACCGCCTCTTCAAAGAAAACAATTTGGAAGTCCCCAAGGACTGAGCCACTTGGGAAAGGAGTTTCAGTCGAAAGTGAAACAAAAAGGCGAAGGCTTTATAAGCAGTGACAGACGGCATCCCTCTCATCACACTACTGTGGCTACTGTGCTGCAAGAGCTGAAGATTGCATCACCAGCACACCTCCAGGGAGAGAAGCATCACATCACAGACATTTATTCCACCTCATTCAACAGAGACAGTGAGCCGAGATGGTTGTAGGATCCACTACCAAGCTACTGCTGTGTCTCCTGGTCGTGTACTGCTGTACTGTAGGTGAGTTCTCTCATAAACATTTCAATATATATTGACATCTGAGTAAGTACACATTTTAAAGTCTTTCCAAATGCTGCACTCAAGTTGTGGAATGTCTGTGTTTTCATTTATATCCTATCTTTGATAAGACTTGTATCTTGTGAGTGGATGTATTTCTTGCAGTTAGCTTTAATGTTCATCTTTTATATTGAATATGCAATATTCATATTCATTATAGAGAATTTATGTTATTAATTTTACATTGTATTTATCATAATTTAATGTAGTATATGTGATTCATAGTGTATTTTAATACTGTTATTATTTAATGATGAGACGGGTGAAAGTCAGCAAGTTATAAGTGTTACTATTTCTTGCACTACCAGATGAAACTGAGCAGAACACTTGTGAACACAAGTGTTTCCCGTGTTTACTTTTATTGCGGATGCACGTGGGTGTTTGTGGAAGAAAAGTGTTGCTTAATACTGGACCACTGCCAATATTCCTTCACCATCCACCATGTGTGATGTGTGATTTAAGTTGTTAATATTTAACACACCAGAATAGCCAGTCTGTCCACTTGTATGCAACCGTTTTATCACGTACTGTCTCTCTCTCTCTCTCTCTCTCTCTCTCTCTCTCTCTCTCTCTCTCTCTCTCTCTCTCTCTCTCTCTCTCTCTCTCTCTCTCCTGCACTTGACCCCATGGGCTGTGCTGTGTACTGGAACTTGTTTTTGACTGTTCTGTGTCAGGCAGGCACACCTTTTAATTCATTCTGAAGCAATTTGACACTCTTTCTAAGGTTTAGACTCTAAACCTTAGAAAGAGTGTCAAGTTGCTCTAAACTCTAAACTTTAGAGGAATGTCTATCCCAGAGTTACAGCAAGGCCACATTGTGTTTTTTCATATCATGTTTCAAAATCTCACCGCCACATGTTGGAACACTGTTCAAGGTTAAACTTTATTTGTCAGCAATACCAATTACAGAGTAAAAGGCACGTGAATTTCATTATGTGCTAAAAACCAACGCAGCAGCTAAGAGTTAACATTACTAACTCAGTGTTAAATGTGATCTGTGTTAAAAACTAAGCTGCATAAATTCATAAAGAATCTATTATCTATATTAAAAATCTAAACTGCCTGAAAGTACAGCGTGGCTAGATTTTCTGACACTAACAATGAGTATACAAGTAAGTTATCAGTTATTTCTGTCTTATGTGTCATTTCACAGTGACCGAAGGCCACGGCACATTGTTTGACTGCTGTAAAGCGGTCTCAGGAAACCCAATTAGAAAACAACGGGTCAAAGACTACAGTCACCAGGTTGCCAGACAGGGCTGTGACATAGATGCCACCATGTAAGTATTCTATTGATTCATACCGTGTTGAGATACTATGTTAACAGCAGTGGTGGAAAAAGTACTCAAATGTTTTACTTAAGTAAAAGTATCAATATTGCAATGTAGAAATACTCTGTTACAAGTAAAAGTCCGGAATTCTAAATTTACTTGAGTAAAAGTACAAAAGTATTGGTATCAAAATGTACTTAAAGTACCAAAAGTAGAAAGTACTCATTATGCAGAATGTCCCCATTTAACAAGTTTTCAAATGTATAAAATGTATTAAAAATCTTTTGAAAATAGCAGATCTACAAGCTCACAGTGCGTCGCGATGCGACGCATTTTGAGCTTGTAGATCTGCTATTTTCAAATGGACAAAATGTATATAGTGCTGAAGTGGTTAATGCATGTTTTGTATTAATAATCAAAATCTACAAAGTAACTAGTAACTAAAGTTTTCTAATAATTGTAGTGGAGTAAAAGTATAATATTTGCCTCTGAGATGTAGTGGAGTAGAAGTAAAAGTATTGAAAATGGGAAATACTCCAGTAAAGTAAAAGTACCTCAAAATGTTACTTAATTACAGTACTTGAGTACAAGTACTTACTTACTTTCCACCACTGGCTAACAGTTAGTGATAATTCAGCAATAACACGGCACGGTATTGGAGGGCACAAGTGCTTGTTTACACCCTCCCTAATTATCAATGCACTGTACAAAAAAAGACATACTTATAGAGGCCTGTCAGATACATCACTCTACAATGTAAAGTGACCTTAAGAAATAGATCTGTTATTTAAATTGTATCTCAACATACAATCCATATGTAAACAAACTATTTATAACTTCCAAATGTAAATAAAATCAGCATTTATACATATCATCACTGTCTGCATTTGCATTGGGTGTAGTAGAATACATTGTGCAACTTGAACCACCAACCGAATGTGTACATACATTTCTACTTGTTATTGTGTTGAAGGAGAAATGCTATGACTATCATTATTCATTCATCAAAGCAATGACATAGATGTAAATGGACCCTTACGTGTCAATTGTTACTGAGGATTGTGCTGATTGTCCTTTGCAGCTTTATGACCAGAAGGGATAAAAAGCTGTGTGCACCTCGCAATGAGTCCTGGGTCCATGAGCTGATGAAACATGTGGACGATCTGAAGACAAGATGCATGAACAACAACTACAAGGTACCTGGTTTAAATGTGATATAACATTACAGAATAGAGCTAGTTGTTAACTGACATTCAAATGAATCTGTTGCCAAATCTACACTATAATAAATCTCTGTAAGAGAATACCAGCACTGCACGGAACAGTCCTTTTAAGGCACTTTTATTTATAATTATTAAGTGGGCATGGTATGCTGCAGCACTTTCTTCTTACCGGGTGCACTTTCTTACCGAGCACCCGGTAAGAAAGTGAAGTATTGTTGAAACGAGTTGGAGTCGTGCTCGCACCCTTGATTCCAAATCTACAACTTGACATTTGTAGGGAGTAAAGGAAAACCCTACCCTAATGACATATAATGCTGGGGCTTATGCAATCACACTTTAAACTAACTTCAAGATATCCCTCTGTAGTGTGAGATGCTTCCTATATATATGCAGGTCAAATTCCACTGTTCCTTTCAGTACAGTCAGATTCAGGAAAATAGTCACCTTTGACACAGTTTGCACTCAATTCTCAGTTAGCCTTGAAACTGCAGGGTAGGGAACCTCCATGCACACGTGCATGCGTACGTAGTGAGACGCAGGAGTGTCATCATATGTGGTTTGGCTGTCGGCCAAATCGTAATCTCTTCAGTAAACTGTGAAACCACAGTTGATGATGACATGCTCTGTGTAGGCACCAACATACAGTATAAACAGCCTGGTACTTCACTCTGAACAAATTATCAGCATGTACGACTCAAGTTCACCTCACTGCTCAGAACTTCTTAAAGAAAAAAAAGAACATGCATTAAACACTATGTAAATATACTTATTATGGAGCAATGAGTATTGAATAGTGTCTTAACCACCCCCCTCTCTCTGCTTGAAGGAAAAACGCTGCCAGGACCTGAAGCCCAAATGAAGTGAAACTGATCCACCATCTTGTCCAGCTCCTAATTACGACAGTCCCTGCATAGTGATTGATTTGATTAATTTGACATAACAGATTACATACAGTATGCTGCCCTACAAGGCCAAAGTGCAGTAACTATAGCCTAAGCAAAACGTTTAAAACACACAACGTATACATTTTAATTTTTCCCAAGGTGCAAAGACAGTCCAATTTCAGACAGCCAATTACCAATGTTTTTCAATTCATCACTTAGGGTCTCTACAGTGTTCTTGTCATCGAGTTGATGGCATTAACAAAAATATTATATTTAATTTCATTTCATTAAACGGAAAGAGCAAATATTAAGGACACTTCCCTGTGACTCGCCACAATTAATTTCTCCAGCATCAGATAATAATACAATTCCATTCATTTATTTTTTATTTTACGTTTATTTTTTATTTTCAATTAGGAAAAAAAAAATGCATTAGAAGGATATATCAGTTACCAAAACTGTGTTTTCAATGTGTCTAACGTAGTTCAAATTGAGTTTGAAGTTCCATCCATCCATCTTCAACCGCTTATCTGGAGTCGGGTCGCGGGGACAACAGTTCATGCACAGAGCTCCAAACTTCCCTTGAAGTTGATTGGGCTTATATAGTGTATGAGGAGGGCGTGTCTAATCAAATACATTTTAAATATCAAAATATTGTAGCAAGCAAATTAAAAACCTGAAAATGTATTTCTGTTAACTAAAGACCTGGGGAGACAGGAAGATTAACTGTTAACCACTCTAGTCCACATGCAATGATTACTATTGGAATATATTGTAAGTAAGTCCCTACCTAGTCCCCTGTTGTTGTCAGCTAGTCCACACTATTGTATCGCATCGCTTCGCATTGCTTCGCATTTCATCGCATAAGTCAGTGGTTTTAAAACATGTATATCTCGGACTTCTAAATTTACATGTATTTGGCAGCATCTGTTGTTACACATTTTCAAATGTATTCCAATTTGTCAAGATCTTTCAGAACTTTTCTAAAATAGCAGATCTACAACCTGTAGATCAGCTATTTTTGAATAGCCTAAAATAAGGTTAAAGTGGTTAAACTGATTTTGTTGCTACATTAACTCATTTTGCTGGGGAACCCCAGGAATCCCCTCAAGGATCCCTGGGGGTCCCCAGACCCTATTTTGAGAACCACTGGCATAAGTAAGTCGGAATGTTAACACTTATTTGTACAAAGCCAAATCACTTACACACTTTGAAGCATTTTAAAATTAGGGTAATAGTGTTTCCAATTAGGATGATGGTGTTTCCTGTCGATACTAAGATGATACAGGTGTTTCCTGTCTATACTGTTAGGTGATAGGTTTTTCCCATAGATATATAAACGTAGATATACTGTAGGCCACCTCATTGGCCACTGTTGTTCATTGGAGCAATGTGTAATTGCTGCCGCCATATTTTGTAGGGAGAGCCGTGCCTCCTAATGCGTGCTCCATGTACTGTACGTCTACTGAAGCAGGAGGTCTTTCTAAAATCATATTCGTCATAACTGGCGGAATTCTCAAATTATTTTCACACGGTTTGGTTTGTTACAAATGTCAGACATGTAGCCTAGTTATGATAGGATAATGGTTAAATTAAAATGTGTGTTTTCATATATACCAAAACACCATATCTTACATAGATAATACTAATGGTTATAATACAGAAAATTTGTTTTAGTTTCAGGTACTTTTAAATATTTCTTGCAGTGGCAAGCTGCCCTACATATTATGGGGGCGGCGTTGACGTGCGGCCCAGTGGCCATGAGGCTTCTATGTATTTATTTCTATGGTTATTCCTATCAGGGTCGTCTTTTAATTATTTCTTCTGCACTGTAACTTTATTTTAACTTTTTTATTTGTTTTTACTGAATTCAAATGTCCTTTTATAATATGTTTCTTTTGCTTACTGTTTGTATGTAAAGCACATTGAGTTGCCCTGATGTTGAAATGTGCTATACAAATAAACTTGCCTTGCTTTGCCTACAAACAGATTTCATGTCATTAATGTAACAGAAAGAACAAAGGACGTACTGTAGGATCCTGTGGAATACCACAAATAATTTATCCTGTAATGTGCTGTTGATACCCATTCACTTTTATTAAAATAACAAAAAAAGTCCAAACGAAACATGACAATCCCCTCATACAATATATATGTCTATGAATTGAATACCAAGGCCCTCATTGGAAACAAGTCCGCAAGGACTTTCATGAACGGACCTGTTAGACAATGTATTTTAAATGTAACTGTGCTGTTTTACATTTTTTGCCTTATAAAATATTCAATAAAAAAAAACCTTTGTGAATGGGCACTCTCTCTTGATTGGCTGAAATTGGCAACCAACCTGCAGTGACATTTAAGAGAACATGAGGCACAATTATGTTTTCTCATTCCTTTATTGATATTGTGACATTCCATTCAAAACCAAGCAAATTAAAGCCAAAATCTAACATCTGAACTTCAAACCATTCATGATCAGGGGCCCAGATCCCAGGGGGGAAGGAACGGATAGAAACACAACAGTGGAGCTGAAAAACGGAAAGATAAATAATCACCTCAGACCACCCTAGAGGGTTTAGGCCCACCCATCACCTCAGACCACCCTAGAGGACCATGTCCACCCATCACCTCAGACCACCCTAGGGGATCAGGTCCACCCATCACAGGGAAATAGTGATGTCATGATGATCGTAACACATTAATTATCACACATTATAAATTATTACATAATAATAAATGACTTATGGTCAATTATAAAATAATAAAGCCTTTTTCACAAACATGGTTGACTGACTTCCATTCAGATGGATATTACTATTATGTTATGAAGAACTCTGATTGTGTGTGTGATCATTTATTTAATGTTTCAATATAGTGTAGAACCGAAATATTATGTTTGTGTTTTCTGACGACAGAAACTATACAAAGTAATTTGATGAACCGCACAAACTAATTGGGACTCTAAACCCTGACCTTTAACCTCACATAAACTATGTCTATAAACCTAACTTTAACCCTAAACTTAACCTCACCTCAAAACCACGTCGACCTGGGTGAAACACCGGGAAAAGACAGTAATTATCGTTAGCCTTAGCTAGCCAATTAGCATTTTTAATTGTTTAAAGGACACATTAGTGAAAAAGGTTGATGATGTCATCATTGTGCTGCTGTTATGAGTATTTAAAAGCTGAATGGACACACATGTATTTCCTCCTCTCTCCACCAGAGGGCAGTGATGACTCTCTGCTTCTCTGAAAACACACCCAGGTGTTCTGTGAAAAGACAATAAACCATTAAGAATCAGAATGTATTAACTGTGTGAACACTTTAGAATAACCTCTCCTTATAATAGTAAATCAATCATTCCCAAATTATTAGTTAATGTGTTATTTATAACTTGTTAAATGTGTGTTAATGGTTAAAGATTTAATAATTTTAAACTATGCTATAAATGGTTAATAGATCATGAACAATGTATTAGTAAGGTTAGGGTTAAGGTTAGGTTCATAGACATAGTTCATGTAAGGTTAAAGGTCAGGGTTTAGGGTTAAGGTTAGGTTTGTAGACATAGTCTATGTGAGGTTAAAGGTCAGGGTTTAGGCGCCATCTGGGCGACACACCAAAGGAAGAGGGAGTCCCAATTAGTGTGGGCGGTTCATCGAACTGATGAAAACACACACACGCCCCCCCCCATCTGACCACATTGTCATCAGTGTTGTCTGATACAACAAATCATTTGATTATTACATTTGATTATTAGATTCATCATTATAAGAAATTAAGCAGAAGACACATGATAATGTGAATTCACGCGACCGGGATGGTTTACCAGGCTAGTTGTTTCACTTCTTACACAAGCATGTTGTTTTGTGTGTGTTTTATACACTTTTATACATAAACAAAAAGAAAAAACGTTCAGTAAAAAGAAAGAGGAAGTGAACCTGGGTGTGTGGGAGGAGTCTAAAGATTGTCATTGGTTGTCGGCACCAGAATACGACCTGATAGAAGAAGAAGAGAGACAGTTAATACACACAAACAAATGAATTCTATGTACTGTATTGTGTGTATTTCTCCATAAAATGCATAAATGTACACACAATAACACAATAACATTCAGTCATCAGAACTAATGTGAACATTTGACTCTTATTTAGGACTAAATGTAACACTGATGTATTAAAGCTAAATGTGACAACATAGAACACACTTTGACCTCTAACTAGGTCGTCTGAACTAGTCTAAACCGGTTAAGGTTCTAAACCAATATAAACCAGTTTAGGTTGTGGCTTTACATGTTTGTTTGTTTGTTTGCATTTCTGTGAGGGTTCCACATGTCATGTGATCCTCTGTTGATCTGACCTCATTTCTTCCACTGGTAGTATAATAATTAATGAAACATGTTAATTAAACATGTTAATCACCTAGTTTCTTCCACTGGTAGTGTATTTTTCAATTAAACATGTTAATAAAACATGTTAATCACCTCGTTTCTTCCACTGGAAGTAGATGAATCCAGACAGGAACAAGACCAGACCCAGAACCAGACCTGATGCTCCCATGGCCACCTTGTTCTTCACTGACTCTGGCATGGAGTCATCTGACAATACAAACATCATATCATATCATATCATATGATATGATATGATATGATATGATATGATATCATATCATATCATATCATATCATATCATATCATATATCATATCATATCATATCATAGTATATTATTACAGTAGATTAAAACACCTTGTTCTTCACAGACTCTGACATGGAGTCATCTGACAATAAGCTACAACAACCAAACACAATAAACAAATATAGCTGCAAGCAGCAATGAGCGGGTTCGAGGGATAAGGCAGGGAGAGAGAGAGAGAGAGAGAGAGAGAGAGAGAGAGAGAGAGAGAGAGAGAGAGAGAGAGAGAGAGAGAGAGAGAGAGAGAGAGAGAAATTGGACTGACTGTACTGACTGAGCCATTGGATAGACAGAATTGGATTTCATGTGTGGTAAGTTATCATACAGCATGGATTGCTTATTATATATCTACAAGCTCATAACGCGTCACATTGTAGATCGGCTGTATGTTGTTACTGTAGGTGTTGTATTAATAATTAAATGTGCAAAGTAACAAGTAACTAAAGCTGTCATATGCAGTAATTGTAGTAGAGTAGAGGTAAAAAAAAATGTGTAAGTAAAGTAAAAGTACCTCAAAATTGTACTGTGCATTGTATGCACTTGTATTGGTACTTGAGTAAATGTACATAGTTACTTTTCAGCACCATTGAGGAGCCAATGACTGACAGGCTAGGTACCACCAGGTGCACTGATTGCTAGAGTGCAGAGGGACATGGGTTGATACTAATGGTCTTAACTCAAAATGTATATATCACACAGCTTAGATTGTTTGATTAAATAGGAGTGTGATGTAAAAAAAATCTGTAGTTCATCAAATGTCAATGTATATTGTTTCTTGTGTCTGGGTAGCTCAGTTGGAATCGAATCCTGGCAAAAGCAACACAGCATATGAGTAATTTAGTTCCCTGGTGTATAGAGCATTGTTGACTCAATTGTTTGTTAATGTTGCTACCCTTTAAATGGCCATGGCCAATAACGTGGCATTGGGCGCTTAAAGTTAAATATTTGAAAAATTACACATTATTTAAAAGAAAAAGCCACCAGGCCACTAATGAGTTGTGACAGGTGTGATTGGTGATGAGTGAGAGCAGGTGAGAGGGGTGGATCCAATCCATGGGAATAGGGGGAAGGTTGCTGAATAGATGACTCTTTTCTACAGCCACCCTCACTAACCTTAACCTCAGTAAAACAACGACCTAACCTCAAGAAACACTATTTGTAAAACTAAGAATTCTAAATGATGATCACCTCAAAACATTGTTGAGGACAGGGCTCGAACCAGTGACCTATAAATTCACAGGCTGCCTCTCTTCTCATTGAGCTAGAAATATGGCCTCCCTGATGGTGTCTGTTGATATCTATATGTTTTTCCGTCCGTTATGAACCAAGCCTCTGTTTCACTAACTGCTCTAGATCACTGGTTCACAAAACATTTACCAATAAAGATTTTTGTCTCCTCGGAATGGATTCTAGTGAAAATAGTCGATCTACAAGCTCACAACGCGTTGCTATCTGAAAAGTTGTGAGATTGTAGATCGGCTATTTTCACAAGAAAGTATGTCATACATAAAAAACAACTACTCTCAAAAAATCATTTCATGTTATATTTTTTAAATTGCACATGTCTGAATCAACAGGGTCATGTTTCGTACAATGCAATTTGAATGTAAACTGTAATGAGTGGGGTTTGAACCGGGGACCTTCGGAACAAGAGGCTAACACTTTACTGATTGAGCTATTCAAGCTACAACCTTAGACAGTGAAAAAGGAGAATCCAACAAAAACAAAATGGGGGATGAAGTATGTCATACATTGAAAATAACTATATTTAAATAAGCATTTCATGTTATATTTAACAATTACACATTTATTTATTGATACGGTCATGTTATGTGCAATGCAATTGAGATGAAGTTTGCATGAGGTGAGACTCGAACCAGCTACCCCGTGGTTGCAAGGCATAGGGTTTACCAATCAGCCATTGGCCCAACAGACCTGAACCGGTGAAAAAGGAGTTCACATAGATGACACAGTTTCACGCAAATTGTTCATAAATCCTGGGTTTAAATGTTTTTCAAACTGCTCAATATGGCGGAAAATCTAAGGGCGGAGCTTACTGGTCAAAGTGATAGATGTGTTCCTCATGAGTCAAGGCATATGTGTAAGCAAGTTTCATGGCTGTCGGCCCTCTAGATTACTGCAAAGTTTCAAACAAATGTGAGTCTGCATGTATGTGTTAGGGGCAGACGAATAATTTTCATAAAACTGCAAAGTCCAAAGTTCATGTGTAAAACGTTTTGTGCGGGTTGCTCAAAGATCCCAGGAGGAGATAGATTTTTACTGTTTTTCATATAATTCAAAATGGTGGGAAATCTAAAGGTCAGAGGACAAAAGTCAGAGTATGAAAGTTGTTAGACATGAGGAGACGCATGTGTGTATTGAAGATTCATGGCTGTAGGTCAAACAGAGCATAAGTTGTACCTGTTCAAAGTCAATTGAGTGAAATAGCGCCACCCTTTGGTCGATGGTTGTGAGTTTCGTTTCTTAGGCATAGCCCTCTACCATATTGCCGAGTTTCGTAAAAAGTTACCACACGGTTAGGCCAGAACTGCAAAAACGGCGGAAGAGGAAAGCCAACAGTTTCAAAGCGGTTTCGGGCCTGATAGGCCTCGAACCCTCAATAAACAGACGACACAGTCATTGTGAGTCTGTTCAGTAATAATGAGTCCAACCCTATTGGTCCAGTCCTTGAGGAGTTTGTCACCTGATGTGACATGTCCTTCTTAGAGCTAAATACATCCAAAACAAAGGCTATGATGATAGATTTTAGAAGACATGAATCAACCTTTTACTATAATGTTTATAAACCATGCTGTGGAATGTGCAGAAAGTATCTTGGGACAGAGTCATAGACTCAGAACTGTGAGGCAGTTTGTAAAAAAGAACATCAGCGCTTGTTCTGTCTTAGAAAACTGTCTTGTTTTCACATTGATAAAACCATGATGACTCTTTGATCTGTTTTTATCAAATCAATCTGGTCTTTAATCTGCTTTCATCAAATCAATCTGGTCTTTTATCTGTTTTTATCAAATCAATCTGGTGTTTTATCTGTTTTTATCAAATAAATCTGGTCTTTTATCAGCTTTTATCAAATCAATCTGGTCTTTAATCTGCTTTTATCAAATCAATAAGCTCATAGCGCGACACCGAGTGCCGCGCTATGAGCTTGTAGATCTGCTATTTTTGAAAAATCTTGAACATTTGCGCAAATGTTTGAATATAATTTATAAATGTATTTTTTTAAACAACATTTTTAACTCAAACCTTTTCTTCTGGAACAACATATTTTGATGGGGATCAGCGGCCAAAAACATATCAATTTGGGGGTCCTTGACAAGAAAATGTTTTACCACCACTGATTTTTTCAGAAAAATTAAGAAATATGTTGAGAGACATTTGACAGTTAAAAATGTTTGCTTTAAAAATAAATGTATTCAAAGATTTGCACAAATGTTCACGATTTTTCAAAAATAGCACATCTACAAGCTCATAGTGCGGCACTCGGTGCCGCGCTATGAGCTTTTATATCTGCTATTTTGACAGTAGATTACACTAGATTACAGTAACTGACCCCAGTCCATCTTGATAGGCGCGGTCAGGCTGGGATGTTCCACCATGCATGTGATCTTCTCTCCTGATCTGTAATACAAACACACACACACACACACACACACACACACACACACACACACACACACACACACACACACACACACACACACACGCACACACGCACACACGCACGCACACACACACACACACACACACACACACACACACACACACACACACACACACACACACACACACACACGCACTGGTAGTACCAGTAGAGGTGTCTATTAGTTGTGTATTTCTATGTATAGGTGTCTGTTAGGTGTGTACCTGGGTGTGTACTCCAGGTAGGAGTGGTACTGGTAGTACCAGTCTCCATCAGACAGCTCATCAGTAGAGGAGAGACCAGAGGTCAAAGGTTCTTGACCTATCCACCAGGTCACCAGGATCACTTTAGGATAGAAGTCGTAGCTGCTGCACCTCAACATGTGAGTGTGTTCACCACGACGAGGGGGAGTCTCTGACTTCAGTCTCACTTTGGGCTCCACTCCTAAAAAAGATGATGATGATTGATTATATTTTTTATTATATACCAGTCATAGGAACATGTCATTATAATTAACAATTGTATATCATCCAAATGCGATCCAAATGATCCAGAAAGCCGCAACACACTTGGTCTTCAAACAGACAAAATGTTCAAGAGGTGGTGCCATGGTTTTGCACTTTTTCTGTTTTTCATGTGTCTATGAGGTTGATAGAACTTCATAAAGCCCCCCGGTGGTGTTTTTATGGTGTTTTATGTCTTCTCTGACTATTTGGAGTTTCTTCCTGGAGGCTGAAACCTTGAGGGTCAAACATGCCAATAGAGAAACAGCGCTTTAGTGACATCACAAAGCCATACCCTACCCCTCATTATCATAACACAACAGGTGTGGGCATGAGGAGGAGGAGGGACAAGGACAGGTGGGTGGTGCTAAGGTGGTGGAGGAGGTGCTAAGGTGAGAACCAGGTATACTTAATGAACTGGAGGCGTGTCCACATAAAAACATAATTTTAACAATTTCTGTACACTTTTTTGTTGTTGAAAAAAATCCTTACATAATAATAATACCTTATGATCAGGTTTTAGGGTTGAAAAATATCATGGCACCCCATCTTTCACATTTCCCGGCTCTCACCCGTTTTCCTCTCTCTCCTCTGGCTCCCAGTTGCTGCCCTCACAGAGCTATGACACCCCATATCTTCAAGACTCTACTCCCTTCTCTAAAACACCCTGGTCAAGGCTCCACACGTCCTAGACTCTTCTCCCTTCTCTAAAACACCCTGGTCAACGCTCCACACGTCCTAGACTCTTCTCCCTTCTCTAAAACACCCTGGTCAACGCTCCACACGTCCTAGACTCTTCTCCCTTCTATAAAACACCCTGGACAACGCTCCACACATCCTAGACTCTTCTTTCTTCTCTAAAACACCCTGGACAACGCTCCACACGTCTGAAAATCTTCTCCCTTCTGGCTCCCAAACGGTGGAACAAACTCCCCATTGCAGTTAGAGCTGCATACTCACTCCCAATCTACCTCCACAATCTGAAGACTGTAGCACTAGACCTAGCCTTGATGACCTTGCAGGCTTATGCAAAGGTTAAAATGTAATTTAGATATCATGTTATGTAGACAGATGCCAGGTTCATTGTAGACCTGGCATCCTATAGTTTGGATAGTTTCAATGTACATAAATATATATTTTGTGTTTGATATTATAGTGTTTAGACTGATGATATAGGTTCTTGGTTTACCTATGATCCTAGATTACTATTTCTATGCATTTGATGTATTACCTTGTGTTTTCCTTACTTACTGTAAATCACTCTGGATTAAGAGCTTCTGATAAATGCCTACATTGCAATTGTAAGTGTCAATGTTTGGCCACCAGATGGCACCAGATAATAACATTTCTTAGAGTACTGTAGATTCTACAATAGTCTACAGTTTTCTACAAAGTAGAATTCATTTATATAATTTAATTTAAACATATTAAATAATTCATAGTTACACAGTGCTTTACATAAACAACAATAAACCAAGCAATATCATGTAATGAAAATAGTTCAAACGAACTAGAGTAGAAACAAACAAAACAATATATAAATACACATAATCCTGCTAAATATTACTAAAGTGATTAAAAACATACAACACAAACTATTAAAGACAATAATTAAAATATAAAATCAGGTGGTGAAATGAAGTGTATAGAGGTGTGTTTTAGCCTGCATGGTTCTTTTTAAAGTTCATTTAAAAACATTAATCCTGGTGTCTCTGTTTTAGGCAGGTCATTATATGAGGGTGAAAACACTCAGAAATAGATCTATATGTTTCATTTATACTCTGTCTACGATGGTGACACCACATGTTGTGAGCTTGTAGATCTGCTATTTCCACTGCGTGATGACTGGCGGTCTCTCCGGTAGGAGACTCAAAGAGTCTCCTTTGAGTCTCCTACCGGATACATTAGCATCTTTCCACCGGTAATCAAATTATTGTCTCAGGAATGAGACAAAAACTAAAAAATCTCCATGAATTCAATGCCTCATGGGGTTTAATTGATGGAAAATAAGTAATTTTTGGGGTGAACTACTCCTTTAAGTGTTTAAGAGGATCTGAAATGTTTCTCAGCAGATTAAGTAATGTTTTATAATCATTATCAGATCAATATTAACACCATTAATCATCTCTGAATAGAATCATGTGATTTCATGTTATAGTTTATGAGGTGATGAGTGTTGAGTGCTGCTCTGAGATCAGCTCACCTCTCTTGTTCAGAACAGAGGAGTAGACGCCCTCAATGTTGTGTTTGCAGAATGCCTCTCGTTGTGCTCTCGACACAGCCAGTACTGTAGGATCTTTATTGAAGCGCTCTGCGTTCTTCACACCAAGCTCAGTGTATCCAACAAACTGATCTACTCTACTGTCCCACCTGAGGAACTCATCACCATCGAAATTATATGACTGTATGAACTGTATGTCCTTCAGCTCACTGGAGTTAAACACACAGCGGGCAGCATGATAGAGCATATATCCATCTGGAAATATAATGAAAAATGTCATTAATGTTCAGTTTTATTATCATCTGTATCATATCAACACTAGGCTAACTGCCCCCCATCGGCCAAATATGTCACTACATAAAGTCTAAATTAGGTTCAGGATGTGAAATCTGGCATTAAAATGTTTTGAATGTATATTGAATATCTTAAATACAATGAGATGGAACTACTAGAGTTTTTTCTCTCTATGTGTCCAGATGTCTAGCATGGCTGAGTAAACAAGGACTCTGTCTGTCTGTCTGTCTGTCTGTCTGTCTGTCTGTCTGTCAGACCCCATCATGTATTTCCAGGATAACCCCTTTCTTTGTACCTTTCTTTGTACCTGATCTGCTATTTGAAAATAGCAGATCTACAAGCCCGTACGAGCTTGTAGATCTGCTTTTTTCAAACATTTTAGTACTTTTATTTTTGGTACCTTAAGTAAATCTTGATGCCAATACTTTTGTACTTTCACTCAAGTAAATTTTACTTTACTTGTAACAGAGTACTTCATACTTCATTGATACTTTTACTTATGTAAAACATTTGAGTATTTTTCCCACCACTGACTCAGTCAGCAAACAAGGTAAATAGTCACATAAGTAGAGAGTAGAGAGAACAATGTAGAGCGTCAAAGAAACTATAGGATACCAGTATCATTATAACAATCAGCTGAGTTATATTAAACAAATAAAGGTCATTGTTTATACTGTAATTAAAGCCTGCATTGCAAACCTAAATGAAAACACTAAACTGTTGCTTTTGAATTTAAATTGCAATATTTGATATAACCCCCAAATGTATCAAATAAATCATCATTCAATTCAAATAATTGAATGAGTGCATTGACTTCTGGGGGGTCCCCAGATAACTTTTTTGGGGGTCCCCAGATGATTAGCTTAATAGGTGACATTGTTTTCTCACTCAACAGTAAACAAACCAACATACAGTATAAGTGGATACAGGGTATCTGCACATTTATAAAGTGACAATTTAATTACTTTTAAGACCTTTTTAATAGCAAATTGGCCAAATTGCCAAATGAATAAGAGAGAGGCTTACTTTGTGAAAATAACCGTTCTACAAGCACACAAAAATATGATTATTTTGGGAGGTCCCCAGTTTAAATATGACAATTTTGGGGGGTCCCCAGTTCAAATAGGATTATTTTGGGGGGTCTCCAGTTCAAATAGGATTATTTTGGGGGGTGTCCAGTTCAAATTTTGGATTAATTTTGGGGGGTCCCACCCAGTTGAAATAGGATTATTATTTAACCCCCCCCCCCCAAAGTGATAGGCCACACCCACAGCTTCAAACCAACCCCCCAAGGTGATAAGCCACGCCCACCCCCAGCCGACAGCAGATCTACAAGCTCATAGCGCGGCACCCGGAGCCGCGCTATGAGCTTTTTTTGTATTAATCAATAAATGAAACAACCGTAAAATAACATTAACGACACACTCTACCATCCTTCAGTGGTGGAAAAAGTACTCAAATCTTTTACTTAAGTAAAAGTATAAAAAATTGCAATATAGAGAAATACTCTGTTACAATTAAAAGTCCGGAATTCAAAATGTACTTGAATAAAAGTATTTGCAGCAAAATGTACTTAAAGTACCAAAAGTAAAAATACTCATTATACAAAATGTCCCATTTCAAGTTTTGAAATGTATACAAATCTTTTGAAAATAGCAGATCTACAAGCTCACAATGCATCAAATCGTGATTAGTGACGCATTGTGAGCTTGTAGATCGGCTATTTTCAAATAGTAGGGGGCACTAAGTGAAAAATCGTTACGCGGCGGATAAAAGCATGAAATTTGATACAGATGTCCCTTGGGTCATCCTAACACATCCTAGAAGGGGTGCCCAAAAAAATCTTAAACAGGAAGTGAGTTATGGACAAAATCCAAAATGGCCACCTAAACTGTTGACCGTTGACTCAAAAGACACCAAAAGAATCTCCAAAAAGCATAAAATTTGGCACACATGTCCCTTGGGTCATCCTAAGACATCCTAGAAGGGGTGCCCAAAAAAATCTGAAACAGGAAGTGAGTTATTGACCAAATTGAAAATGGCCGCCTAGTGTTGTCGATTGACTCAAAAGACAACTAAAGAATCTCCAAAAAGTATAAAATGTGTCACACATGTCCCTTGGGTCATCCTAACACATCCTAGAAGGGGTGCCCAAAATAATCTGAAACAGGAAGTGAGTTATTGACTAAATTGAAAATGGCCGCCTACAGTGTTGAAAGATGATGCAAGATACCTAAAGAATCTCATAAAAGCATGAAATGTGGTACAAATGTCCCTTGGGTGATTTGAACGCATCCTACAAGGGGTGCCCAAAAAGGTTTTAAACAGGAAGTGACCGCCTAAAGCAGTTGACACAAAAGAAAACATAAAGGGACGTCATAAAAGTGTATAATTTGGTACGTACATTGAGTGCTTCTTAATATATCCTAGAAGGGGTTATTTGTTTGTTTGTTTGCTTGTTTATTAAACTTTTTAGGAAAGGGACCATGTTGAAGAAATTCTAAATGGCTGTTTAAACAGTTGACCATGGCAGTCTGCATATTATGCAGACTCAATACGACAGGTTAAGCAGTGCATAACCTGCCGTATTTTGTAGTCTACCTTCTGTTTTCATTTCTACATCACTTATTTATTTTACTTTCTGCATTTTTTTTTATTGTACTCTTTGAATCTTCTTTATTTATCTAACTCTCTGCATATTCTTATTTATTTTACTCTGCATCTTATCTTACTCTGCATATTCTTATTTTACTCTCTGCATCTTATTTATTTTATACTCTACATCTTCTTGCTTGTTTTACACTTAATCTTCTCATGTATTTTCTTCTTGATCATTACTGTTTTTTTGTGATTAGTGTTTAGTAACTACATGTATTCATGTGTGCCATTTCGCAATTACCAGCACATTGGCATAATGCTCTGCAAGGTAACCCAGCATCCCGGCATCTACACTTTCTCGAACAGAAGGGCTCAGCTTTGCAGCCACACTTGAGTTCTCTACAAATTTAAGCAGCCTCTGGCAAGAGTGTCCATAAAGGTGTCCACGAATCAGAGACTTTAATCCATCCATATTTGTCAGGAGATGGTAGAGACTGCATTGCTTTCAGGCTTCTGGACCAAATGCCAGATTGGCTGCTCGATTTGAATATTGTAGCAGTGCAGCCCGTGTGGGAGGAGTGTTTTCCATTGAGAGACTATTAAAACTTTTTTTTGGCACCCCTTAGGATGCATTCAGATCACCCAAGGGACATTTGTACCAAATGTCATGCTTTTATGAGATTATTTTTTATGAGTGTCTTTTGCATCATCTGTCAACACTGTACACGGCCATTTTCAATTTAGTCAATAACTCACTTCCTGTTTAAGATTTTTTTTGGGCACCCCTTCTAGGATGTCTTAGGATGACCCAAGGGACATGTATGCCAAATTGTATGCTTTTATGAGATTCTTTAGTTGTCTTTTGAGTCAATAGATAACACTGTAGGCGGCCATTTTCAATTTGGTCAATAACTCAGTTCCTGCTTAAGATTTTTTTGGGCACCCCTTCTAGGATGTCTTAGGATGACCAAAAGGACATGTGTGCCAAATTGTATGCTTTTATGAGATTCTTTAGTTGTCTTTTGAGTCAATCGACAACACTAGGCGGCCATTTTCAATTTAGTCAATAACTCACTTCCTGTTTCAGATTCCTTTGGGCACCCCTTCTAGGATGTCTTAGGATGACCCAAGGGACATATGTGCCAAATTTTATGCTTTTTGGAGATTCTTTTGGTGTCTTTTGAGTCAACGGTCAACAGTTTAGGTGGCCATTTTGAATTTTGTCCATAACTCACTTCCGTTTAAGATTTTTTTGGGCACCCCTTCTAGGATGTTTTAGGATGACCCAAGGGACATCTGTATCAAATTTCATGCTTTTATCCGCCGCGTAACGATTTGGCCATTTTTTGTGGTTAGTACCCCCTACTAAAATGGCCTATAGGGCTGAAGTGGTTACTGTATGTTTTGTAATGATAATCAAAATCTACAAAGTAACTAGTAACTAAAGTTTTCAAATAATTGTAGTGGAGTAAAAGTACAATATTGGCCTCTGAGATGTAGTGGAGTAGAAGTAAAAGTATTGGAAATGGGAAATACTCGAGTAAAGTAAAAATGCCTCAAAATTGTACTTAAGTAGGCTACAGTACTTGAGTACTAGCCTGGTAAACCCTCCCTCCAGAAATCTCATTTGTATTTTATTTCAGGAGTGAGTCTGGCCTGCAGACCTATATGGGCAATTTGGCTGTGGGCTGGAGCTGGGCGGGAGTAATGTAGCTTTGATGTCCAAGTGGCCCTTTGATGTCCAATTAAGCCACTTTAGGCTGCAGTGATTATCACCAGGAGTAATTGGTTTGTCTTTGATGTTAATGAGCAGCTTGTATGAAAGGTGTATTGATTAATGACGTGTGAACCACTCGGGTTCCACCTGATTGGCCTACCCCCGCTGTCAATCACAAAACAATGAGCGAGGACGCTGATTGGCTCGGTTATTTGGTAATGCACTAGAAACGCCCATACAAGCCTTCATGCCAGACTCACTCCTGGAATCAAATGGAAATGAGATTTCCGGAGGGAGGGTTTACCAGGCTACTTGAGTACACCTCACCTCTGAAATTTAATTCATGAATCACAGGAACATTTTGATGGTAATCTTGGATTTTGACATGATTCATATGTCTTTTAATTGAAAATCCAAATAAATAAAGTAAAGTTTATCAGATATGCTCAGTGGTCATTGGTCATGGGCCGCGGTAACACGCCGTCCCACCAGTCTTTTGAGCAGGAGCACGCACACGCACATGCATCCATTAAAACAACCCTTAAAATCACACCTCAACAAAGGCTGCCGACTGCCGGGTGTCACACCAGGTGAATTAACATAGGAATGAGCCTAGATGCATATCAATTGTCCATTGTGTGACCTGTAGTGTAGGTGTTAAGCCACGTGCGTGTGACCTCTTTAAAATAGTGTCCCACCAGAGATAGATTCACCAAATCAACACTGGATACGCTTCCTCAGATAGTTTTTGGATGGTATATTCTTAAAAAAAAAAAATCTGCACAGTATACTACGTATATAGTGTAACACGGTAGAACACACCACTGCATCTATAGTTGTACCATCTACACCTCACCTACAGCTCAGGCTGTACAGAGCAGATACTAATGCATAGATTTGTAAAAAATAAATAAAAATAAAGCACCGTGAGCACATATTCATGTTTACTAGAAATACATATTATTTAGAACATATTTCACCATAAATGCTTAATATACATGTTTAAACATTTTCGTTAATGTTAAATATATTCAACCGTTTTAGTTAATAACTATTGTGTTCATAGTATTCATGTACCTTTCACTGGTGGTTTCTTCATGGCAGTGAGAATGGTGTCCAGGCTGTGTTTGCAGAGCGCCTGCTGATTCAATATGGGGCGGCCATAGCTGAGTGGTTAGTGAGCCCGCCTAGGGAACCAGCTGGCCCTGGTTGCCCCAGGTTCGATTCCAGGCTATCCCAGCATATGTGCCGATGATATGAAATTTGTCCCTGAGCAAGACTCTTAACCCCAATTGCTCACAGGTTCTCATTGGAAACAAGACCGCAAGGACTTTCATGAACGACCTGTTAAAAGGAATTATCAAAAAATTATCAAAGCTGCTTCATAAGCTCCTGCAGGGTAGGTCACATGATCTACAAACGGAGGCTGAGGCTCCACCACCTTCCCTTTGTTGTAGTCTGCATACATCATCACTTCACCATCCAGTGCATGCATCCACTCTTTATATGAGTCTTTAACTGTGTCTGAACAGCCAATGACTTGAATGTACTCATGGAACACTGGAAATAAAACAAATATAACATTAAATTCAACAACAAACTTCTTCACAGTGACAATAACACATAATCATCATGTTAAACATTCATGTTTGCAGTGGTGGAAAAAGTACTCAAATATTTTACTTAAGTAAAAGTATCAATA
>NC_137608.1:48800142-48897642 GCF_963280865.1 Gymnoscopelus braueri | reverse complement strand
AAGATGCTTTTAAGAAACCTATGAAATTCCCCCTGCAAACACACATGTATTATTCAGTCTTGTTATGCTAGATGTGCTCCTGTTTCTGCTCAATGTTAACCATATATATATATATATATATATATATATATATATATATATATATATATATATATATATATATATATATATATATATATATATATATATATAAGGTATATATTTTACCACTATAGACCATAGTATGTTACATCAACAACTTTCCTTGGAGTAATTATCCATGAAAGACTAAGCTGGAAAAGCCACATTAGCCATGTCTGTAAAAAAATATCTAAATATGTCGGCATTATTGGCAAATTCCGTAGTTTTGTTCATCATAAGTGTCTCCTAACCCTTTATTATAGTTTAATTTATCCGTATCTTATATATTGCAATATCATTTGGGGAGCTACTTATCCTTCACATCTAAACAAACTCCATATGTTGCAAAAAAAGATTCTGCAGGATTGCTACGTGTAGTGATTGGTCTGCTCATTCTGCCCCACTTTTCAAACAACTTAATATTTTATCAATTTTTAATTTACATAAATACCAAACCTGTAACTTTATTTTGAAAATACTGCTTCAGCCAGATTCATTTTCTTTGCCCTGTAAAGCCTTCTTCCAGTTCAACAGTGATGTGCACCATTTTAATACAAGACAAGCAAATCATTTACATCTCCCAAAGTTCCGTACTGGTCTGTGTAAATTTTCCATAGGGGGGCTCAGCTATGGAACAGCTATATTAATATCTCATCGAAAACCCATTTGATTAATCATATTTAACAACTCCCAGAGACATCCACTCTTACACCCACCCACACATATTTGCACCTACACCATTTTATACTAAAATGTATTTTCTCTAGTATTCATACTGTGTATCTATTGTTGTATTTGTATTTTTGTATAATTGTATGTATGTTGCCAAATAATTTATTTTTGGTTTCTATTACTATGTATTTCTTTCTTGTATTTCTTAAGTGAGGTGAGATTAACCTTATAAATCCGAAAGGGTTTTCTAAATCTCACCTGCACATCCAACACAATATTATGCTGTTGCTAAAAATGTGTTGTTTTTAAATGGGCAAATAAATAATACAAATTAAAATAAAATAAACAAATCATACCCCATCAACCAAGACATTTAATAATGGAAAATTATATTGAGCATTGGAACACACATTGTATTTATTTTTTAATATGTCCATATGATTTCACATACTATATTCTGAATCTCAGTTTATCAGTTTTTTGAGCATCTTATGGGGACAGAGCATAGAGTTAAAATCTAATATAATAATAAAATATAATATAAGGGACAGAGCCCTCTATGTCTCGTCCGTCAGACTGCAGATGGACCGAGATGGACCCTTCAGATACTGTATCTTCCCAAATCTCGCGAGAGTGTGTTGCTGGGATAGAGAAAAGTCGATAACAAAGTTGATTTTCTCCTCATTTGTGTCACCAATCAGTAGTATGAAAATCTTGTACATATTGTGTGTCTTGTGACGATTGGGTCCAATATTTAGTTCAGTAACCATGGAGCTAAAGAATGGTTCAGAAGCTGTGTTCACGTTCACTCTTCCATTGGAATCAATAGACTCCAAGCTGCTTCCTGTCTCCTAAAAAGGCCCCCACCTACGTCACGCAGAAACGGGAAGTAAACAGGAGAATGCGACTCTTGCTATTTCCCTCTTGGACCATATTCACACGGTGGCCATTTGCTATTAAGTTAATGAAATGCCACCCCGTTTCTTCAATGCAAAATGCAAAAATGGCCACCATGTGAATATGGTCTATTTCCAATTCCATAGTGTAAAATAATACCAGTCCGAGTTCCATAGCTTTTGTCTCCCCCTCCCCTCCCCTCCCACAAAATCTCGTGCGTGCGGGTGTGTGTATGTGTATGTGTATGTGTATGTGTGTGCGTGCGTGCGTGTGTGTGTGTGTGTGTGTGTGTGTGTGTGTTTGTGTGCGTGCGTGCGTGCGTGCGTGTGTGTGTATGTGTGTGTGTATGTGTGGTTGGTTGAAGCTTCTCACTGGAAACTCCCCAAACTTGTATTTCACTTCCTGATTCACCCAACAGCCAATCAGGATTATTTTTTTATTAAACATCAGCAGTTACTAGAGAGAGAGAGACATGTTGATGTGAACAACCTGACAGACTGACTGTAATTTTTATTTTATTTTTATGTATTGTTTTATTTGGCTCGCTTTGACAATGTAAACATATTAGAATAGGAAACGTGTTGTGTCATTAGACAACACAGGTTTAATTGCCCAGTGGAAGCAGATGTCGTCCCCCCCCCTAGTAGAGCCCTGCACGGGCCGAGAATGTGGGCCCAAGCCCGGCCCTGGCCCATGGTATTCAGCCCGGCCCGGCCCCTGGCCCGATAGGTGGCGCAATTTTACAGTCCGAGCCCGGCCCTGGCCCGTGGTATTCAGCCCGAGCCGGGCTTCAATGATCAATTATCTGCGCAAAATGTTCTGTGAGCCCGAGCCCGGCCCTGGGCCCGTTTGTCAAATACAGAATCAGTCCGAGCCCGGGCCTGGCCCGTGGTATTCAGCCCGAGCCCGGCCCTGGGCCCGTGTGTCAAATACAGAATCAGCCCAAGCCCGGCCCGTTTTGGCGGGCCGGGCCGTGGGCGGGCTCTGGCGGGCCTGCAGGACTCTACCCCCTAGTCTCTGTACCTCCGAGACGTCAACACTGTTCAACTTTTTGAACGGTTTCCTTTTTTTGATGGCGGGGGGGGAGGGGGTGAACTCAACGAAAACGAGCACTCCTTTTTCAATCTGACTGGCTTTCCAACCATACTGTAACATAAAATACCAGCAAAGGGGATGTTTTTATACACTGAAAAATCATTGTTTAAAGCAGCACTATGTAACTTTTTAACTACTATATAGCATAGTATGTCCCACAAAATTATAAAATTATATGTTTAGGCAATAACAATCATCCTTCCATAAATGTATAGACTCAGGGGGGTCCCTGCTAGGGGCTTGACTGTATTACTATCTATAGACTCAGGGGGGTCCCTGCTAGGCGCTTGACTGTATTACTATGTATAGACTCAGGGGGGTCCCTGCTAGGGGCTTGACTGTATTACTATATACAGGGCGGGGAGACAATGAGTTTCATCCTGGCATTTGCCAAGGCACCATAGAGACACACGGGGACTACAAATTTCACGCCCACTTTTGAGGCAGCGCCGCTACTCCCGGTCCGTTAGAACGATGAACTGCAGCTGCCAATGCATTACCTATGAGAGGATATGAAAGTTAGCCTACTTTTAAATTTATCCTGCATTAACTGAAGACGATATTGATTTAAATAAAAATATGTTTCCAAATGTATGGAGTGTCTTTGTCAACATATCTTCTTGTTTTCTTAATAGTTGATGTGTTTCACATTTAATTTGCCACTTTAACGAGTTACCCATAATGCTAACACAGCAGAGGGTAGACAGCAGACGGGCATTTCAGTGACATCACTGTCTTTACGAGCGCCGAGCGCCGACCACTGGCGTACCCACTGTAGAGGCAGGAGAGGCGGTCGCCTGCCCAACTAAGATCTCGCCTCCCCTAAAGAAAAAAAAACCCCCGAAAATGTGTCATTGCGTGTCCTCAAAGTCACGCATCCAACAAGCTTTGAACTGAGCAGATTGGACCTTCTGTTCCAGAGATAATGACCAAAACCTATTGAAAACGGCCACTTTCGCCAGTTTTCTGGGTATTGAAAACCTCAAGGGATGCGTCCGTGACGTATATACCATGCGACCACTTAAACTCTGGATCGCCGATGCTAGCGGTTTTGACATACTGATGGAGTATATTATAGTATATTGTGGGTAGTATATCGAGATGAAAGATATGGGACATTAAAAAGGACAAATTAAACAAATGGGACAGATTATTAGAACACAAAAAAAATCGCTACAGCCAGTAGTTAACCAGTGAAATGACGATATTTTACAATGCCTCTCATAGAGATTGCATTGAGAGCTGCAGTTCATCGTTCTAACCATAGATATTAGAAACCTAGATACCTCATTGGCCTCTGCAGTTCATTGGGGCGACTTGTATCGCAATACACGGCGGCTCTTCCGTCTTCCGCAGGGAACCTGTCACTCAAAGTGACTACTGGCCAATCACAGCGCTCACAGTGCGTTGACTACTGGCCAATCACAGTGCGTCTTTTCCGGGACTTGTCAGTGAATGGTTCTCAACCAGTGGTCCGGGAACCACCAGTGGTCCTTGAGGGGGTTCCAGGTGGTACCCAGCTAAATGATGGAGAGTTGATAACCAAATGGACCCTTATAGATCTTTAAATCTTGAGTATAACATTTCACCCTGTCAAGAGTCAAATTGTTAAACATCTGCATTACTTACTAAACAAGTACACAATTAGAGAACGTAAACAATTGTTATTTTGACAACATCTTATCGAACGATAACATATTCTACGTTTTGGGTGTGAGAGGCTAAAGCTTATCAAACGGTGTTCCGTGACTCAAATGCTGAATAAATAATGGACCTTGATATGAAAGAGGACCATGTCTCTTATTTGAATTTCACAAATAGATGTGGAGTTCGCCAAGTTCCAACTAACTAGATGCTGCGCACAGCTGCTGCCTCTCAAAGGGTTAAAAGCTGGGTTACAAAATGACCCGCCCCCACCTGCCTCTGATTGGCCTACCGAACTTCCGCGTGTGTGACGCACACGGCAGCCCTGCGGAAGCAGGAAGCGCGCCCGAGATACAGACGCTTCAGAGCCGAATGAGGCGTCTACCTTTATATGTCTATGGTTCTAACGGACCCCGAGTGTCAAAAGTGGGCGTGGATTTGTAGGCCTTCCGCTTCCGGCCGTGTGTCTAAGATAAGACTGGCCAATCACAGCACGTCCTCGCCACAACATGCATGCAGAGACTCTTGGGTAATGAAGTCAAAGACATTGGCTGCCATGTTATTTGTGTCCAAAGTGGCCACTGGTACCCCAAACTACATAGTGCTGCTTTAACATTTCATTCTCATGCAGAATGTTGTTTTGTTTCTGTTGTAATGCATTAAAAGAAAGATTTTTTTTAAATGAATGTCAATGATTAACTCCATAATGTGAACGCAAAATTCCATATCTCAAAATATTACAATTTTACACTGAGGAAGATATTATATGGCTGCTTATATCTAACCTTATTTTACCATCACTTATATTACTTCTACAATACAGTATGAAACTGTACATTAGAAGACAATATCATTCACCATAACCAGGGATGTGTGTTTTGTTTTCAATTGGTCTAACATGGAGTTTGAAGAACTTAAATAGGAGGATGGGTTTAAATGGGAGGGCAAGTGTAGGATACAATTAAATTGATATCAAATATCTAAATATTTAATCACGGACTTAAAAACTGCCACAAAAGCCAGAGTAGATGATAAAATTATCCCAGAAGTGTTTTAAAGTGAAATACCCCAACTCTAATGTTCAGCAAATATTTGTTTTGTAATGTTTTTGTGTTGACTATCACCAGCTACTCACAAGCACGTACGCACGCACGCTCGCGTGCACATGCACATGCACACACAAACAAACAAACAAACACCAAATTAGATGATGTAACCTGTACACCATTTGAAAATGTGCAAAGGCAATCACTAAAAAAATAACATATGAGTGACTCTAGCAAGAGTCACTCATCGCTAAGAGATAGCACTATTAACGGTAGATCTTTAAATCTTACTTTTTATTGCCAGAATGGAGAGCAAATCTTTATAATTCCTCCTCAACCAGCTGTTGCAATGCCAGTGTCACTTTGCTTTCTGTAATACATTAAACATGGAGTTATCTTGAAACAAAACTGCTCAACTGTCCCTAAATTGTTGATAAATATGTTGATATAATTTGTTATTTAAAATATTGAATTTATAACACGAATTTGTTGTACATATGATTGTTACATTAACCTACTGTATGTGGCCAATGAACTAAATATAAGCATATATAGCACCACCTGGTGGACTTTACAGCTTATTGGAAGAAAGGAAAAAAAGGGGGGAAAAGGTCCAGTAGGAATGAAACCAAACTCACTCAAGTTCTACAATAAATATTTTTAAGTTTTAAGACCTAAAATACTGACATTTTTTAATTTATTTTGTTTTCTATGAGATGAAAAAAAAATGTTTTAATGGAGGAAATAAATTATCCTTTTTTTCTGTAATTGAAATGTATCCACACTTCTGTAATAATAATACAGTGGTGTCAGCTGGCCTTGCAGAGAGGAAATGAGAGGCCACAATATGTTGATGAATTGAACCACAATGGAACCACAATGGAAACAAAAAAGTTATCCTTTTAGCCCATGTCTTACAGTACATGTGCTGTTTACATTTCTGACTAATAAAGTATTCAATCAATCAATCAATCAAAATTGGTGTCAGGATCAGGATATAACAACCTTCAATTCAACGGCAGCACAACCAGTGGTAGAACAGTATAGTACTCAGATTAGTTATGTATGAGTAGCAATACCACAGTATAAAAATGTAATTTGTACTTGAGTAAAGTTTTAAAAAGTGTTGGCATCAACATGTATAGGCTACATGAAGAATCAAAGTAAAATACTCTTGACATATATATATGTAATTGATGTATTTCTTTATTTGAATAGCTGATCTACAAGCTCACAATGATGAGCTTGTAGATAGACAGAGACAGACAAAGTATAAAATAGTGAGCACTTCAATGGTTAATGCATGCTTTAATCTCAAAATCGTACTTAAGTACAGTACTTAGGTAATTATACGTAGTTACTTTCCACCACTGAGCAAAACAAGAGTGTTACTTCCTGCAATGTTGTTACCAGCTGTATTTGTAATGTAATATAATATGCATCATGTGACAAAACAAAAGCTTGACCTGATTTAACCAGCAGATGATGCTGTGGCACATTTTATGTTGCATCATAGTGCAATTAAAGGAGGAGTTCATCCAAAAAATGACTTATTTTCTATCAATTGCACACCCCATGAAGCCTTGAATTCATGGATTTATTTTAGTTTTTGTGGCATTCCTAAGCCAATTTGATGACCGGGTGTGTATCCGGTAGGAGACACAAATAATCTACTTTGTGTCTCCTACGGCTACCGGATACATTAGCCGGTAGGAGACGGGAGTCAAATTATTGGCTTAGGAATGCCACAAAAACAAAAATAAATCCATGGATTCAAGGCTTCATGTGGTGTGCAATAGAAAATAAGTAATTTTTTGGGTGAACTACGCCTTTAAAGGTAGGGTAAGTGATATTCCTTTATTACAATATGTGTTAAATAACTAGATATTCTGATAAAATCATTGCTATAGAGTGTTTGTTCAGTAACAGGAGCTTTTTAGATCATCCATTTTTTCCCTCTGGGAAACCCATGAGGAGGGCCTGTCACCTTTGCGTTTTGTCGTGGAATTCAGGATCAATCAGTAATCGTTAAAGAAAATGTAATCAGAGGCACTTATTCAACAGTGGTGGTGTGGTGCTTTATTACATGGTGACATGGGAGAAGTCCGTTGGACACACAGGCCTGTGGTACGGTAGTTCTGCCACGAGCACAAGGGATCAGATCACAGTTATACTCTAGTGTCACAATGACAAGACCGGCTGTACTGAAAACAATAGCTATATCAGGCCTAAGCGGAGACATCTTGGCTATACACAGCATGCAAAATATCATGTCATATCACATAAGGCACAAAGATGACAACATAAGGTAGGCCTACAAGTGAAGGTTAAGTATAAACACACAATAACAATTATGTAATTCTTCCTCAGTTTGTATTTCTCTCTTGCTTCAATGGATTGTTTCCATTATTCCTGCTCTTTCCTCTTGCACCCATATGTGCAACTTTTCTTCTCACAGAAATCGGTCTAATCTCATCCATCCATCTATTCTAGATCACTGGTTCTCAACATCAGGTCCAGGGACCGCCAGGAAAAAAGAAAGACCCCCCCCCCCCCAGAATTTTACAGTGTAGATTGCGGTCCCAAAGTTTAGGGGTGTGTGTGTGTGTGTGTGTGTGTGTGTGTGTGTGTGTGTGTGTGTGTGTGTGTGTGTGTGTGTGTTGGGGGGGGGGGCAGAAAAGAAAAGGTTCCATTTGTACACGCTCAGAGTTGGACCCCTGGTGGGTCCGGTGTCCTTGTGGAAGGAGGACTCTGGAACTGCCAACCAGCGGTGAAGAAAGCTGCCTCCCTCCAGTTTCTGCAATTCCTTTGCTCTCACCGAGACTTGTCTGGGGGGGAAAGCTCTTCTGACTGCCAGTGGTCTTGTGGCTACCTAAACCGTGAAACCTTTGGTTTAGGTGGGAGAGTGGCGAGAGAGAGATGGAGATGGTTACAAAGTGGTGGAACATGAAGGGGACTAACATAGAGGTTAGAGGAAGAGCAGGCTCTATAGAGAACACTCAGTCCAATGCATTACCAGCTCTATGAGGTGGAGAAGAAGGAGATATGGAGACATGGATAGGTTAAATGACTACAGAAGAGAAGTAACACGAAAACACACATAAGGGGAGTGCCATCTTCAGAGAAGGAGCTGATAAAAGTATTCATGGAAATCACCATGTGGACCTTGGGGAGGATAGAGCTCAGCACACTGGTTGTGTTATTGAGATAACATGAAATAACACGTGAAAAATGATAGATGAGAAAGCTTATAGGAACACCAAACGTCCAAATGTGGAATACCACTGCCTCGGCCTGAAATACTGGGAGAGTGGGTGAAATTATAGGGTGCTGAGATAAGTATTCTCTGGGGTTACATAAGTAACCCCACATGAACCCCACATTAGACACATGAATGAGCTAGCCAAAGCCAAAACAAAAGCCAGCCAAAACCAAAACAAAGCTTGCGAAATGCTAACCTGCCTCTAACCCAATGAAGCTCTTTTCTACGTTCTCCTATATACCCAACCTTTTTTTTAATAGTTATACTGCAGATTGGTTACATGTTCACATGTTTTTAATTTTTTTGATTGCTGATTGATTGATTGATTTAGATTAGATTTGACTTTATTGTCCCCTTGAGGAAGTTTATCCTTTGCATTTTAACCCATGCTAGGGAGGAGTGAGACAGTGAGCAGCTACCAGTGGTAGCCATAGCTGAGTGGTTAGTGAGCCTGCCTCGGGAGTGAAAAGCCCTGGTAGTCCCAGGTACGATTCCAGACTGGGCCAACAATGTGTTTAAAAACAGGGTTCACGCAAAGATGATTTTAAACTCTCCCCTGTGAAAACAGAAGAGGTGTTTAAAAAATGTAGTGCTCTTCATCAACACAGAGCCACAGGCCTCGACAATATCCCCCCCAAATTTCTAAAAGACTCAGCCGCCTCCATTGCTCCAATCATTACCCACATAATAAACCTCTCCATCATACAGGGACGGGTCCCTAACGATTTGAAAAAAGCAAGGGTGACCCCTCTGTACAAAAAAGTAAACCAATGTGAATGATATGTCTTCAGCCTGCGACTGCAAACTGTTCCTGTTCGCAGATGACTCGGCCCTGCTAGTCTCGGACAGGGACAGGCTGCAGGTTGAGAAAACTCTCAGCTCTGAACTCAACAAGATCTGCTTCTGGCTCTCCGACAACAAACTTTCATTACACCTGGGTAAAACTGAATCCATCCTCTTTGGGTCCAGTCCTAACCTTAGCAAGGCAGAGAGTTTCACGATCAAAGTGGTGATGATGTCATCAAAAGAAAGGATGAATTTACCTACCTGGGCTCCATCTTGGAGGCAAACCTCTCTGGTAACAAAAACGCTGAAAAAGTGATAAAAAAATTCTTCAAGATACACCACAACATTGGGATCCCCCTGTATTTGTCAAAATACTTCCAAAATGTTAATGAAGCCCATGATCATAACACCAGAGGCAGCTCCACAAATCATGTTCAACCCAGATTTGGCTCAACTAAGGGAATGATCTCGTTCTCAATTTCTCATGCTATTCATCAAAAATGTGGAATGCCCTACCAAAAGGAGTAAAGGAGTGTAAAACCCTACTCACTTTCAAAACTGCCCTAAAGATACACCTTCAGGAGGCTGCAATTCGAAAATGGCCCCTGTCTAAGTCTTAACCTACCCCCCCTACCCCCCCCCCCCCCCCTCTTTCATTTTCTTATTTTGTATATATTTTTTTCACTCTTCATACCAGTAACCTGTAAGCTGATTGTATGACATTCTGTATAGTAGTGTGTATATCTGTCTGTCTCTTATATGTCATCATGATTTGTGTGCATGGGGTTCTCATCTTAAACAAGCTCAGTGCTTAATGAGTCTTCCAGTTTAGTAGACCTTGTATTGTGAATTCGTACTTCCATGTACTGTTATTCTCATGTCTTACTAAATAAAAGTACATCAATCAATCAATCAGCTGTGGTGCAGCGCTCGGGGACCAATGCCAGTGCCTTGGTCAAGGACTCAGGTTAGCCTACCTATAGCATGCATGCTGCATGCCATTTGTAAGCTCAATTATTGTTTTGGCTTGATTGCAAATGTTATGAATGTTATTTAGATAGTAAGATAGGTTTGATATTTACCTGCGGTATAGTTTCTTTGAAGTAACTTATGTGACTATTTTGTTGAGTAAAGGGTATAACCATTTACTCTGATTTGATGATTTTGCACTTGGAAGTATCTCTGGATAAAACTGAAACATAAAAAGTCACTCTGGATAAAACTGAAACAAAAACAGGACAAAATGCAGTTACAAAACTGCACATGACATGTCAATGTTAGCCAATCAGGATGGAATATGAAAAATCAAACAGATCCGTCTTGATCACGTGACTATAGAGATCATGTGTACCGATTTGCGTGAAATTTGGATAACATTTGAAGGCTTAATATCAAAAAATGTGTTTTACATAAGTCTGCCTCCTGGTGGCGCTATAAAAAGCAAATGTGAAAAAGGCAGGGCAAAGGTTTTTCCTTGGCCTCTAGACAGTGTGCATACAAAGTTTTACACCGATTGGTGCAGTTATAGGTAAAAACACGAATCGGCCTGTTACAGCGCCACCATGAGGCTGATTTGAACATTTTCAAATGGCATTTCTTCCTCGGCCTAATGGGAATGTGTGTGCAAAATGTCACAGAAATTGCATGCTGTGTTCATGATTTGAGGCATTTTGTTCGAAACGGAGTACTCCTGCAAACTTTGAAAGCCAATTTTTGCCAATCAGGATGGAATATGAAGAATCTGAAATTAGCCGTTTCTTTTAATGACTATAGAGATACTGTGTACCGATTTGCGGGATTTTTTCTGTAGGAGTACTGTCCAAAAATGTGTTTTGCAAAAAGCGGCCTCCTGGTGGCGCTATAACAGGCCCAGGTGAAAAATGTGGGGCAGAGGTTCTGCTCTGGCATCAAGGGAGTGTGTGTGCACAGTTTCTCTGCGATCAAGCCAACGGTGCCGGAGATTAGCTGTACACAAAATGACAGAATGACGGACACACGGACGGACACACGGACACACACACGGACGGACGGACGGACAGGGGCGAAAACATACTCTCTCGCCATGCCTTTCGGCCTGGCGGAGACAACCAGTGGTGGAAAAAGTACTCAAATTCTTTACTTAAGTAAAAGTACCAATACTGCAATATAAAAATACTCTGTTACAAGTAAAAGTCCAGAATTCAAAATTGACTTGAGTAAAAGTACAGAAGTATTGGCATCAAAATGTACTTGAAGTACCAAAAGTAAAAGTACTAAAATATTTGAAAATAGCAGATCTACAAGCTCACAATGCGACGCGTTGTGAGCTTGTAGATCGGCTATTTTCAAATAGCCTAGGCATAAAATAGGGCTAAATTGTTTAATGTATGTTTCATAATGTAATAATTTATATCTGAAAAGTAACTAGTAACTAAAGTTTTCAAATAATTGTAGAGGAGTAAAAGTACAATATCTGCCTCTCAGATGTATTGGAGTAGAAGTAAAAGTATTGGAAATTGGAAATACTCAAGTAAAGTACAAATACCTCAAAATTGTCCTAAAAAATTTACTTAGTTACATTCCACCACTGCTTTAAACTAACTTCAAGATATCCCTCTGTAGTGTGAGATGCTTCCTATATGCAGGTCAAATTCCGCTGTTCTTTCCAGTACAGCTTTTGCAATTCTCTAGTGAACTGTTGATTCAGGAAAATAGTCACCTTTGACACAGCTTGCACTCAATTCTCAATTAGCCTTGAAACTGGCACAGCGTAGGGAACCTCCATGCACACGTGCATGCGTACGTAGTGAGACGCAGGAGTGTCATCATACCTGTGGTTTGGCTGTCGGCCAAATCGTAATCTCTCAGTAAACTGTGAAACCACAGTTGATGATGACATGCTGTGTGTAGGCACCAACATACAGTATAAACAGCCTGGTACTTCACTCTGAACAAATTATCAACATGTAAGACTCAAGTTCACCTCACTGCTCAGAACTTCTTAAAGAAAAAAAAGAACATGCATTAAACATTATGTAAATATACTTATTATGGAGCAATGAGTATTGAATAGTGTCTTAACCACCCCCCTCTCTCTGCTTGTAGGAAAAACGCTGCCAGGACCTGAAGCCCAAGTGAAGTGAAACTGATCCACCATCTTGTCCAGCTCCTAATAACGACATCATAGTGATTAATTTGATTAATTTGACATAACAAATTACATACAGTATACTACCCTACAAGGCTAAAGTGCAGTAACTATAGCCTAAGAAAAACATTTAAAACACCCATCGGTTCAGTACAGTAATCACCCTTACTTGTGAACCAAATAATACATTTTCAGTTTTCCCAAGGTGCAAGACAATCCATTTTCAGACAGCCAGTTACCAATGTTTTTCAATTCATCACTTAGGCTCTCTACAGTGTTCTTGTCATCGAGTTGATGGCATTGAGAAAAATATTATATTTCATTTCATGTCATTAAACGGAAAGAGCAAAGTACCAAGGACACTTCCCTGTGACGCACCACAATTAATTTCTCGAGCATCAGATAATAATACAATTCCATTCATTTATTTTTTATTTTACATTTATTTTTGAGTGGTGTAACCGCTCCTATAAGAGGGTAAGGACCCATCCGTGGCGAAAGTTTTTCCTTCCGTCGTGAAAATTTGTCTTTCGCTGTGACGCCATGCTGTGGAAAACACGCCCATAGGCTAAGCTCTGCAGGACGTGCCGTGATTGGCTAGCAAGACACATGATGAAATTAATAATAATGTAAAAAATGTAAGCACGTCACTTCGCAGGACGTGCTGTGATTGGCTACCGAGATGCATGATGAAATTAATAACTCATAAATAGCACCGCTCACTTCACTTTTTTTTTTTTCATTTAGGAAAAAATAATGCATTAGAAGGACAATATCAGTCACCAAAACTGTGTTTTCAATGTGTCTAACGTTGTTCAAATTGAGTTTGAAGTTCCATCCATCCATCTTCAACCGCTTATCTGGAGTCGGTTGCGGGGGCAACAGTTCATGCACAGAGCTCCAAACTTCCCTTGAAGTTGATTGGGCTTATATAGTGTATGAGGAGGGCGTGTCTAATCAAATACATTTTAAATATCAAAATATTGAAGCAAGCAAATTAAAAACCTGAACATTTATTTCTGACTTGGGGAGACTGGGAGATTAACTGTTAACCACTCTAGTCCACAGTAATGATTACTATTGGAATATATTGTAAGTAAGTCCCCCCCTAGTCCCCAGTTGTTGTCAGCTAGTCCACACTATTGTATCGCATCGCTTTGCATTGCTTCGCATTTCATCGCATAAGTCAGTGGTTTTAAGTCAAATTTATATGTATTTGGCCGCATCTGTTGTTACACATTTTCAAATGTATTCCAATTTGTCAAGATTATTCAGAACTTTTCTAAAATAGCAGATCTACAACCTGTAGATCTGCTGTTTTATAGCCTAAAATGAGGTTAAAGTGGTTAAACTGACTTTGATGCTACATTAACTCATTTTGCTGGGGAACCCCAGGAATCCCCTCGAGGATCCCTGGGGGTCCCCAGACCCTATTTTGAGAACCACTGGCATAAGTAAGTCGGAATGTTAACACTTATTTTTACAAATCACTTACAATTAGGGTGATGGTGTTTCCAATTAGGATGATGGTGTTTCCTGTCGATACTAATACAGGTGTTCCCTGTCTATAGAGTGTTAGGGAGATAGGTGTTTCCTGTCTATACTGTTAGGCGATAGGTTTTTCCCATAGATATATAAACGTAGATATACTGTAGGCCACCTCATTGGCCACTGTTGTTCATTGGAGCAATGTGTAATTGCTGCCGCCATATTTTGTAGGGAGAGCCGTGCCTCCTAATGCATGTATACCCCATGTACTGTATGTCTACTGAAGCAGGAGGTCTTTCTAAAATCGTATTCGTCATAACTGGCGGAATTCTCTAATTATTTTCACACGGTTTGGTTTGTTACAAATGTCAGACAAGTAGCCTAGTTATGTTATGATAAGATAATGGTTAAATAAAAATGTGTGTTTTCATACCAAGACACCTTATCTTTTACATAGATAGTATAATAATGATTACAATACAGAAAATTCTAGTTTTAGTTTCAGGTACTTAAAACTCATATTTCTTGCAGTGGCAAGCTGCCCTACATAATATGGGGCAGCGTTGACGTGCGGCCCAATGGCCATGAGGCTTCTATGTATTTATGTCTATGGTTTTTCCTATCAGGTCGTTTTTTTAATTATTTATTTTGCACTGTAACTTTATTCTCTTATTTTTCTGTTTTATTTGAACTTTTGAATTCGTTTTTTACTGAATTCAAATGTCCTTTTATAATATGTTTCTTTTGCTTACTGTTTGTATGTAAAGCACATTGAGTTGCCCTGATGTTGAAATGTGCTATACAAATAAACTTGCCTTGCTTTGCCTACAAACAGATTTCATGTCATTAATGTAACAGAAAGAACAAAGGACGTACTGTAGGATCCTGTGGAATACCACAAATAATTTATCCTGTAATGTGCTGTTGATACCCATTCACTTTTATTAAAATAACAAAAAAAGTCCAAACGAAACATGACAATCCCCTCATACAATATATATGTCTATGAATTGAATACCAAGGCCCTCATTGGAAACAAGTCCGCAAGGACTTTCATGAACGGACCTGTTAGACAAAGTATTTTAAATGTAACTGTGCTGTTTTAAATTTTTTGCCTTATAAAATATTCAATCAATTTAAAAAAACAGTGTTAAATAGCTCTATATTGTGAATGGGCACTCTCTCTTGATTGGCTGAAATTGGCAACCCACCTGCAGTGACATTTAAGAGAACATGAGGCACAATTATGTTTTCTCATTCCTTTATTGATATTGTGACATTCCATTCAAAACCAAGCAAATTAAAGCCAAAATCTAACATCTGAACTTCAAACCATTCATGATCAGGGGCCCAGATCCCAGGGGAGAAGGAACGGATAGAAACACAACAGTGGAGCTGAAAAACGGAAAGATAAATAATCACCTCAGACCACCCTAGAGGACCAGGTCCACCCATCACCTCAGACCACCCTAGAAGGTCTAGGCCCACCCATCACCTCAGACCACCCTAGAGCAGTGTTTATCAACTTTTTTTGTGCCAAGGCACACCTGGCATAGCCAAAAAATCCCAGGGCACACCTAGATATACGGTATATATATATATATATATATATATATAATTATACGGTATATCTATATACACACACTAGGGGTGTGCCGATTTCACGAAACGATACGATACGATATTGGGCACACAACTTCGATACGATTTCGATACGATACGATACGCACTTTTTTATCATGAAAATATATGGGGGAGAAAAAAAGCAAATGCAAAGTACAAATATTTCTGTTTTTGCATTATTCAGACATGCAAGCTTTTCAGCTTCCACTAGCCGTTTTAAATGCAAATAGGGCAATAGTGTGACACCTGACCCGAAAAAAAAACAGCATGTTGTCACCCTTTTCACCTCGGGCTGTTTGCATGCCTGATTATTATTATTGTAAAAAAAAAAAAAAAAAAAAAAAAAGGTTTTTTCAAACCTTATTCAAACGGTGCGGCACACCTCAGCAGTAGCCCCGGCCCAAAATTGGGACGTTTGCCAGGGTTGATAAACACTGCCCTAGAGGACCAGGTCCACCCATCACCTCAGACCACCCTAGGGGATCAGGTCCACACATCACAGGGAAATAGTGATGTCATGATGATCGTAACACATTAATTATCACACATTATAAATTATTACATAATAATAAATGACTTATGGTCAACTATAAAATAATAAAACCTTTTTCACAAACATGGTTGACTGACTTCCATTCAGATGGATATTACTATTATGTTATGAAGAACTCTGATTGTGTGCGTGATCATTTATTTAATGTTTCAATATAGTGTAGAACTGAAATATTATGTTTGTGTTTTCTGACGACAGATACTATACAAAGTAATTTGATGAACCGCCCACACTAATTGGGACTCTAAACCCTGACCTTTAACCTCACATAAACTATGTCTATAAACCTAACTTTAACCCTAACCTTAACCTCACCTCAAAACCACGTAGACCTGGGCGGAACACCGGGAAAAGACAGTAATTATTGTTAGCCTTAGCTAGCCAATTAGCATTTTTAATTGTTTAAAGGACACATTAGTGAAAAAGGTTGATGATGTCATCATTGTGCTGCTGTTATGAGTATTTAAAAGCTGAATGGACACACATGTATTTCCCCCTCTCTTCACCAGGGGGCAGTGATGACTCTCTGCTTCTCTGAAAACACACCCAGGTGTTCTGTGAAAAGACAATAAACCATAAGAATCAGAATGTATTAACTGTGTGAACATGTTAACACTTTAGAGTAACCTTTCCTTATAATAGTAAATCAATCATTCCCAAATTATTAGTTAATGTGTTATTCATAACTTATTAAATGTGTGTTAATGGTTAAAGATTTAATAATTTAAAACTATGCTATAAATGGTTAATAGATCATGAACAATTTATTAGTAAGGTTAGGGTTAAGGTTAGGTTCATAGACATAGTTCATGTAAGGTTAAAGGTCAGGGTTTAGATTTAAGGTTAGGTTTGTAGACATAGTCTATGTGAGGTTAAAGGTCAGGGTTTAGGCACCATCTGGGCGACACACCAAAGGAAGTGGGAGTCCCAATCAGTATGGGCGGTTCATCGAACTGATGAAAACACACACACCCCCCCCCCCATCTGATCACATTGTCATCAGTGTTGTCTGATACAACAAATCATTTGATTATTAAATTTGATTATTAGATTCATCATTATAAGAAATTAAGCAGAAGACACATGATAATGTGAATTCACGCGACCGGGATGGTTTACCAGGCTAGTTGTTTCACTTCTTACACAAGCATGTTGTTTTGTGTGTGTTTTATACACTTTTATACATAAACAAAAAGAAAAAACTTTCAGTAAAAAGAAAGAGGAAGTGAACCTGGGTGTGTAGGAGGAGTCTAAAGATCATCATTGGTTGTCGGCACCAGAATACGACCTGATAGAAGAAGAAGAGAGACAGTTAATACACACAAACAAATGAATTCTATGTACTGTATTGTGTGTATTTCTCCATAAAATGCATAAATGTACACACAATAACACAATAACATTCAGTCATCAGAACTAATGTGAACATTTGACTCTTATTTAGGACTAAATGTAACACTGATGTATTAAAGCTAAATGTGACAACATAGAACACACTTTGACCTCTAACTAGGTCGTCTAAACTAGTCTAAACCGGTTAAGGTTCTAAACCAATATAAACCAGTTTAGGTTGTGGCTTTACATGTTTGTTTGTTTGCATTTCTGTGAGGGTTCCACATGTCATGTGATCCTCTGTTGATCTGACCTCATTTCTTCCACTGGTGGTAGTATAATAATTAATGAAACATGTTAATTAAACATGGTAATCACCTAGTTTCGTCCACTGTTAGTGTATTTTTCAATTAAACATGTTAATTAAACATGTTAATAAAACATGTTAATCACCTCGTTTCTTCCACTGGAAGTAGATGAATCCAGACAGGAACAAGACCAGACCCAGAACCAGACCTGATGCTCCCATAGCCACCTTGTTCTTCACTGACTCTGGCATGGAGTCATCTGACAATACAAACATCACATCATATCATATCATATCATATCATATCATATCATATCATATCATATCATATCATATCATAGTATATTATTACAGTAGATTAAAACACCTTGTTCTTCACAGACTCTGACATGGAGTCACCTACTTGCAGGTAGACAATGTACTGACTGAGCTGATTGGATAGACAGAATTGGATTTCATGTGTGGTAAGTTATCATACAGCATGGATTGCTTATTATATATCTACAAGCTCATAACGCGTCACATTGTAGATCGGCTGTATGTGGTTACTGTAGGTGTTGTATTAATAATTAAATCTGCAAAGTAACAAGTAACTAAAGCTGTCATATGCTGTAATTGTAGTAGAGTAGAAGTAACAAAAATGGAAAGTAAAGTAAAAGTACCTCAAAATTGTACTCTGCATTGTAAGCACTTGTATTGGTACTTGAGTAAATGTACATAGTTACTTTTCAACACCATTGAGGAGCCAATGACTGACAGGCTAGGTACCACCAGGTGCACTGATTGCTAGTGTGTGCAGAGGGACATGGGTTGATACTAATGGTCTTAACTCAAAATGTATATATCACACAGCTTAGATTGTTTGATTAAATAGGAGTGTGATGCAAAAAATATCTTTAGTTCATGAAATGTCAATGTATATTGTTTCTTGTGTCTGGATAGCTCAGTTGGAAGAGCTATTTACTCTGAACCGCAAGGTCATGGGATCGAATCCTGGCAAAAGCAACGCAGCATATGAGTAATTTAGTTCCCTGGTGTATAGAGCATTGTTACAGGTATAGACTCAATTGTTTGTTAATGTTGCTACCCTTTAAATGGCCATGGCCAATAACTTGGCATTGGGCGCTTAAAGGTAGGGTAAGTGATTTGCAATTATTCAAATAATTGCGAAATGGGTCTATGTTCTGATAGTGCTCGTTACTATAGAGTGTCCTGTCCATATAAGGAGTCTCCATGTCTCTCCAGCTCTTTATAAAACAGAAAATGCATTTTCGTTTCAGTTTCAGTTTCATTTCCAATTTTATCCAATCAGGATAGAGAACTCAATCAGGATATAGATTAAACAAGTGTAATTGGAAGTGATGACACTAAGGAATGAGCAGGAAAAATTGGAACTGGAACACTATAAAAATTAAGCTTAAAAATGGGTACTTTCTCCTGATTGGCTGAGATTTTGACACCTACCAGAAAATGTATTTTCTGTTTATTAAAGAGCTGGAGAGACAGGGAGACTCCTGTTACTGAAAAAACACTCTATAGCAAAGATTACTATCAGAATATAGTGCTTTAACCTTTTAACAAAATACTTTTTGTTTTAACCCAAAAATATCACTTACCCTACCTTTAAAGTTAAATATTTGAAAAACTACACATTATTTCAAAGAAAAAGCCACCAGGCCACTAATGAGTTGTGACAGGTGTGATTGGTGATGAGTGAGAGCAGGTGAGAGGGGTGGATCCAATCCATGGGAATAGGAGGAAGGTTGCTGACTAGATGACTCTTTTCTACACCCACCCTCACTAACCTTAACCTCAGTAAAACAACGACCTAACCTCAAGAAACACTATTTGTAAAACTAAGAATTCTAAATGATGATCACCTCAAAACATTGTTGAGGACAGGGATCGAACCAGTGACCTATGAATTCACAGGCTGCCTCTCTTCTCATTGAGCTAGAGATATGGCCCCCCTGCTGGTGTCTGTTGATATCTATAGGTTTTTCCGTCCGTTATGAACCAAGCCTCTGTTTCACTAACTACTCTAGATCACTGGTTCACAAAACATTTACCAAAAAAACATTTGGTGTCCTCGGAATGGAATCTAGTGAAAATAGTAACTATTCTTAAATAAGCATTTCATGTTATATTTAACAATTGCACATTTATTTATTGATACAGTCATGTTATGTGCAATGCAATTGAGCTGAAGTTTGCATGAGGTGAGACTCAAACCAGCGACCCTGTGGTTGCAAGGCATAGGGTTTACCAATCAGCCATTGGACCAACAGACCTGAACCGGTGAAAAAGGAGTTCAGACAGATGACACAGTTTCACGCAAATTGCTCATATATCCTGGGTTTAAATGTTTTTCAAACTGCTCAATATGGTGGAAAATCTAAGGGCGGAGCTTACTGGTCAAAGTGATAGATGTGTTCCTCATGAGTCAAGGCACATGTCTAAACAAGTTTCATGGCTGTCGGCCAAACGAGGCATGACTTTTACCTGTCTAAAGTTTGCATTTTCAAAAAATTGATATAGCGCCCCCCTTTGGCCAATTGGAGTAAGATTGGTTTCAGTGATATTTGGAATGACCCTCTAGATTACTGCAAAGTTTCAAACAAATGTGAGTCTGCATGTATGTGTTAGGGGCAGACGAATAATTTTCATAAAACTGCAAAGTCCAAAGTTCATGTGTAAAACGTTTCGTGCGGATTGCTCAAAGATCCCAGGAGGAGATAGATTTTGACTGTTTTTCATATAATTCAAAATGGTGGGAAATCTAAAGGTCAGAGGACAAAAGTCAGAGTAAGAAAGTTGTAAGGCATGAGGAGACGCATGTATTGATGTTTCATGGCTGTAGGTCAAACAGGGCATGAGTTGTACCTGTTCAAAGTCAATTGAGTGAAATAGCGCCAATGGTTGTGAGTTTCGTTTCTTAGCCGTTTGGCATAGCCCTCTACCATATTGCCGAGTTTCGTAAAAAGTTACCACACGGTTAGGCCAGAACTGCAAAAACGGCGGAGGAAGAAAGCCAACAGTTTCAAAGCGGTTTCGGGCCTGATAGGCCTCGAACCCTCAATAAACAGACGACACAGTCATTGTGAGTCTGTTCAGTAATAATGAGACCAACCCTATTGGTCCAGTCCTTGAGGAGTTTGTCACCTGATGTGACATGTCCTTCTTAGAGCTAAATACATCCAAAACAAAGGATATGATGATAGATTTTAGAAGACATGAATCAACCTTTTACTATGATGATTATAAACCAGGCTGTGGAATGTGCAGAAAGTATCTTGGGACAGAGTCATAGACTCAGAACTGTGAGGCAGTTTGTAAAAAAGAACATCAGCGCTTGTTCTGTCTTAGAAAACTGTCTTGTTTTCACATTGATAAAACCATGATGACTCTTCGATCTGTTTTTATCAAATCAATCTGGTCTTTAATCTGCTTTCATCAAATCAATCTGGTCTTTTATCTGTTTTTATCAAATCAATCTGGTCTTTTAACTGTTTTTATCAAATAAATCAGGTCTTTCATCAGCTTTTATCAAATCAATAAGCTCATAGCGTGACACCGAGTGCCGCGCTATGAGCTTGTAGATCTGCTATTTTTGAAAAATCTTGAACATATGTGCAAATGTTTGAATATAATGTATAAATGTATTTTTTTAAACAACATTTTTAACTCAAACATTTTCTTCTGGAACGACATATTTTGATGGGGATCAGCGGCCAAAAACATATCAATTTGGGGGTCCTTGACAAGAAAATGTTTTAGCACCACTGATTTTTTCAGAAAAATTAAGAAATATGTTGAGAGACATTTGACAGTTACAAATGTTTGCTTTAAAAATAAATGTATTCAAAGATTTGCACAAATGTTCACGATTTTTCAAAAATAGCACATCTACAAGCTCATAGTGCTCATAGTGCTCATAGTGCACTCGGTGCCGCGCTATGAGCTTTTATATCTGCTATTTTGACAGTAGATTACACTAGATTACAGTAACTGACCCCAGTCCATCTTGATAGGCGCGGTCAGGCTGGGATGTTCCACCATGCATGTGATCTTCTCTCCTGATCTGTAATACAAACACACACACACACACACACACACACACACACACACACACACACACACACACACACACACACACACACACACACACACACACACACACACACACACACACACGCACGCACTGGTAGTACCAGTAGAGGTGTCTATTAGTTGTGTATTTCTATGTATAGGTGTCTGTTAGGTGTGTACCTGGGTGTGTACTCCAGGTAGGAGTGGTACTGGTAGTACCAGTCTCCATCAGACAGCTCATCAGTAGAGGAGAGACCAGAGGTCAAAGGTTCTTGACCTATCCACCAGGTCACCAGGATCACTTTAGGATAGAAGTCGTAGCTGCTGCACCTCAACATGTGAGTGTGTTCACCACGACGAGGGGGAGTCTCTGACTTCAGTCTCACTTTGGGCTCCACTCCTAAAAAAGATGATGATGATTATTATTATTATTAGTGTGGTTGCCCTAACAGGGCAACCAGACTATAGTAATCCTCCGGCTTTATTATTAGTGTGGTTGCCCTAACAGGGCAACCAGACTATAGTACTCTTCCCACTTTATTCCACTTTATTCCGGATAAACTTATTTTGTCCCGCTACTCCTCCCACAGTTTTTTTTCCCCAATTTTGTGCCATATGTCAAAATGACCGGCCTCACCGGGAATCGTGTGCGTGTATTTTGCTAAGGGATTGGTTACATAGTTTTATTGATATTGATTTATTAGTGCATTAAATTTCCCCATCCACTTTAATGGAAAAATGAAAAGACTCCTATTCAAGTATTTTTTTCTCACAAACCGTATGAGCTAGAGTTACCAGATTTGGAGAGGAGGTTCATGATTTAGTCCGAAATTATTGAAAAAATAATTACACTAATCGGCCACATGGTGGCGCTATAACAGCGCCATTTACGTTTTGGCCTATAACTCTTGAACCCTAGGTCGTAAAATCAAAATGTCTTTTTCCCTGGATTCCTTGGGTCACTACGCATCTCCCCACATAGGCCACGCCCATTTGCGTCAGGATAGATTTTCCGCCATTTTGAATTTTCTTCAAAACACACTTTTTGCACCTTTTCCTAATTTTTTTTTCCAAATCTCACAAAAATCGGTACACGTGATCTATGCACTCATGCGATAAACCTATCCAAACGGCATTTTGATAGTCCTTACCGTTCGTCCGTAATTGGCTTCCAAAGTTAGTGGGAGGAGCCTGTTTTACCAAAAATGCCAAAAATCACGAACGAAACGTCCAATCGATCCCAAATTTGAATCACATGTCGAGGGTGGTTTACTCAACAAATCCCCAAAAGCATTTCCACTTTGACCCATAGGGGGCACCACAACTGTGCAAAACGTAACCGTTTGATGCAAAAACATGATTTTTGGGGGGATCACTCCTCTCAAATTGAAAAGCAGGTGATCTCAGGAGTGACATGACGATGTCATTGGCCCGCTACATTTGTGGGAGGGGCTTATTTATTTTAGTGGGAGGGGCCTATTTCTTCAAATCAAAACGCCATGTATCACGAACACAGGATCCAATCAGCACCAAATTCGAATGGCACGTCACGCGGCCTCCGACGGTATTCCTCCAAGCATATTCCTCAAGTCCGGGCGGCGGAAACCTGCGACCGGCGTCGGCGCAACCACACTTTGCAATTGCCCTGAATTGCGACGCGTCTAGTTAGTGTGGTTGCCCTAACAGGGCAACCAGACTATAGTACTTGATGAACTTTATTCTTCTTTCTAGATAAACAATACTTTAGACCGCATCTCCTCCCACAGTTTTTATCCCCCAATGTTGTGCCATATCTCAAAATGACCGTCTTGACCTGGAATCGTGCGCTTGTATTTTGCTAAGAGATTGGTTAAATAGTTTAATTGATATTGATTTATTAGTGCATTAAATTTCCCCATCCGCTTTAATGTAAAAGTGAAAAAACTCAAATTCAAGTATTTTTTTCTCAGAAATCGTAAGAGCTAGAGTTACCAGATTTGGAGGGGAGGTTCATAATTTAGTCCAAAATTATTGAAAAAATAATTACACCAATCGGCCACATGGTGGCGCTATAACAGCCCCCTTTACGTTTTGGCCTATAACTCTTGAACCGTAGGTCGTAAAATCAAAATTTCTTTTCACCTGGATTCCTTGGGTCACGACGCATCTCCCCATATAGACCACGCCCATTTGCGTCTGGATAGATTTTTTGATATTGATTTATTAGTGCATTAAATTTCCCCATCCACTTTAATGGGAATTGCAAAAACTCCCATTCAAGTATTTTTTTCTCGGTAACCATAAGGGCTACAGTTACATGACTTGGAGGGGAGGTTAATAGATTATTGCAAAATTATTACAAAAATAATCACACCAGTCGGCCACATGGTGGCGCTATAACAGCCCACTTTACCTTTTGGCCTATAACTCTTGAACCGTAGGTTGTAAAATCAAAATTTATTTTTCCCTAGATTCCTTGGGTCATGACGCAACTCCCCATGTACGCCACGCCCATTTCCGTTTGGATAGATTTTTTGATATTGATTTATTAGTGCATTAAATTTCCCCATCCACTTTAATGGGAATTGCAAAAACTCCCATTCAAGTATTTTTTTCTCGGTAACCATAAGGGCTACAGTTACATGACTTGGAGGGGAGGTTAATAGATTATTGCAAAATTATTACAAAAAAAATCACACCAGTCGGCCACATGGTGGCGCTATAACAGCCCACTTTACCTTTTGGCCTATAACTCTTGAACCGTAGGTCGTAAAATCAAAATTTATTTTTCCCTAGATTCCTTGGGTCATGACGCAACTCCCCATGTACGCCACGCCCATTTCCGTCTGGATAGATTTTCCGCCATTTTGAATTTTCTTCAAAACACACTTTTAGCTCCTCCTCCCACATATTTTGTCCAAATTTCACACAAATCGGTACAGGTCATCTATGGACCCATGCGATAAACCTGTCCAAACGGCATTTTGATAGTCCTTACCGTTCGTCCGTAATTGGCTTCCAAAGTTAGCGGGAGGAGCCCGTTTTACCAAAAATGCCAAAAATCACGAACGAAACGTCCAATCGATCCCAAATTTGAATCACATGTCGAGGGTGGTTTACTCAACAAATCCCATAAAGCATTTCCACTTTGATCCATAGGGGGCGCCACAACTGTGCAAAACGTAACCGTTTGATACAAAAACATGATTTTTGGGGGGCTCACTCCCCTCAAATTGAAAAGCAGGTGATCTCAGGAGTGACATGACGATGTCATTGGCCCGCTACATTTGTGGGAGGGGCTTATTTATTTTAGTGGGAGGGGCCTATTTCTTCAAATCAAAACGCCATGTATCACGAACACAGGATCCAATCAGCACCAAATTCGAATGGCACGTCACGCGGCCTCCGATGGTATTCCTCCAAGCATATTCCTCAAGTCCCGGCGGCGGCGACCTGCGACCGGCGTCGGCGCAACCACACTTTGCAATTTCCCAGAATTGCGACCCGTCTAGTTATTATTCATACTGGAGATAAACAATAGTTTAGATCGTCTCTCCTCCCACAGTTTATTTTTCCCAATTTAGTGCCATATGTCAAAATGACCGGCCTCACCGGGAATCGTGTGCTTGTATAAGGCTAAGAGATTGGTTGCATAGTTTTATTGATATTGATTTATTAGTGCATTAAATTTCCCCATCCACTTTAATGGAAAAGTGCAAAAACTCAAATTCAAGTATTTTTTTCTCAGAAACCGTAAGAGCTAGAGTTACCAGATTTGGAGGGGAGGTTTCTAATTTAGTCCGAAATTATTGATATAATAATTACACTAATCGGCCACATGGTGGCGCTATAACAGCCCCCTTTACGTTTTGGCCTATAACTCTTGAACCGTAGGTCGTAAAATCTAAATGTCTTTTTCCCTAGATTCCTTGGGTCATGACGCATCTCCCCATATAGGCCACGCCCATTTGCGTCAGGATAGATTTTCCGCCATTTTGAATTTTCTTCAAAACACACTTTTAGCTCCTCCTCCCATATATTTTGTCCAAATTTAACAAAAATCGGTACACATGATCTCTGGGCCCATGCGATAAACATATCCAAACGGCATTTTGATAGTCCTTACCGTTCGTCCGTAAATGGCTTCCAAAGTTAGTGGGAGGGGCCCGTTTTACCAAAAATGCTACAAATCACGAACGAAACGTCCGGTCAATCCCAAATTTGAATCACATGTCGAGGGTGGTTTACTCAACGAATCCCCAAAATAATTTCCACTTTGACCCATAGAGGGCGCCACAAATGCCCAAAACGTAACCGTTTTATGCAAAAACATGATTTTTGGGGGATCAATCCTCTCAAACTGAAAAGCAAGTGATCTCAGGAGTGACGTGACAATGTAATTGCCGCAGCCTCCGACGGTATTCCTCCCAGCGTATTACTCGGGTCCCGGCGGCACCGACCCGCGAATCGCGTCGGCGCAACCACACTTTGCAATTGCCCTGAATTGCGACGCGTCTAGTTATATTTATTATTATATACCAGTCATAGGAACATGTCATTTAATTAACAATTGTATATCATCCAAATGCGATCCAAATGATCCAGAAAGCTGCAACACACATGGTCTTCAAACAGACAAAATGTTCACATTTCCCGGCTCTCACCCGTTTTCCTCTCTCTCCTCTGGCTCCCAGTTGCTGCCCTCACAGAGGTATGACACCCCATATCTTCAAGACTCTACTCCCTTCTCTAAAACACCCTGGTCAAGGCTCCACACGTCCTAGACTCTTCTCCCTTCTCTAAAACACCCTGGTCAACGCTCCACACGTCCTAGACTCTTCTCCCTTCTCTAAAACACCCTGGTCAACGCTCCACACGTCCTAGACTCTTCTCCCTTCTCTAAAACACTCTGGACAACGCTCCACACATCCTAGACTCTTCTTTCTTCTCTAAAACACCCTGGTCAACGCTCCACACGTCTGAAACTCTTCTCCCTTCTGGCTCCCAAACGGTGGAACAAACTCTCCATTGCAGTTAGAGCTGCAGACTCACTCCCAATCTACCTCCATAAACTGAAGACTGTAGCACTAGACCTAGCCTTGATGACCTTGCAGGCTTATGCAAAGGTTAAAATGTAATTTAGATATCATGTTATGTAGACAGATGCCAGGTTCATTGTAGACCTGGCATCCTATAGTTTGGATAGTTTCAATGTACATATATATTTTTTGTTTGATATTATAGTGTTTAGACTGATGATATAGGTTCTTGGTTTACCTATGATCCTAGATTACTATTTCTATGCATTTGATGTATTACCTTGTGTTTTCCTTACTTACTGTAAATCACTCTGGATTAAGAGCTTCTGATAAATGCCTACATTGCAATTGTAAGTGTCAATGTTTGGCCACCAGATGGCACCAGATAATAACATTTCATAGAGTACTGTAGATTCTACAATAGTCTACAGTTTTCTATAAAGTAGAATTCATTTATATAATTTAATTTAAACATTAAATAATTCATAGTTACACAGTGCTTTACATAAACAACAATAAACCAAGCAATATCATGTAATGAAAATAGTTTGAACGAACTAGAGTAGAAACAAACAAAACAATATATAAATACACATAATCCTGCTAAATATTACTAAAGTGATTAAAAACATACAACACAAACTATTAAAGACAATAATTAAAATATAAAATCAGGTGGTGAAATGAAGTGTATAGAGGTGTGTTTTAGCCTGCATGGTTCTTTTTAAAGTTCATTTAAAAACATTAATCCTGGTGTCTCTGTTTTAGGCAGGTCATTATATGAGGGTGAAAACACTCAGAAATAGATCTATATGTTTCATTTATACTCTGTGTACGATGGTGACACCACATGTTGTGAGCTTGTAGATCTGCTATTTCCACTGCGTGATGACTGGCGGTCTCTCCGGTAGGAGACTCAAAGAGTCTCCTTTGAGTCTCCTACCGGATACATTAGCATCTTTCCACCGGTAATCAAATTATTGTCTCAGGAATGAGACAAAAACGAAAAAATCTCCATGAATTCAAGGCTTCATGGGGTTTAATTGATAGAAAATAAGTCATTTTTGGGGTGAACTACTCCTTTAAGTGTTTAAGAGGATCTGAAATGTTTGTCAGCAGATTAAGTAATGTTTTATAATCATTATCAGATCAATATTAACACCATTAATCATCTCTGAATAGAATCATGTGATTTCATGTTATAGTTTATGAGGTGATGAGTGTTGAGTGCTGCTCTGAGATCAGCTCACCTCTCTTGTTCAGAACAGAGGAGTAGTCGAGCTCAGTGTTGTGTTTGCAGATTGCCTCTCGTTGTGCTCTCATCCCAGCCAGTACTCTAGGATCTTTATTCCAGCGCTCTGCGTTCTTCACACCAAGCTCAGTGTATCCAACATACTGATCTACTCTACTGTCCCACCTGAGGAACTCATCACCATCGAAATTATATGACTGTATGTACTGTATGTCCTTCAGCTCACTGGAGTTAAACACACAGCGGGAAGCCCAATAGAACACATATCCATCTGGAAATAGACAATAAAAAATTTCATTAATGTTCAGTTTTATTATCATCTGTATAATATCAACAGCTAACTGCCCCCTATCGGCCAAACATGTCACTACATAAAGTCTCAAAGAGGTTCAGGATGTGAAATCTGGCATTAAAATGTTTTGAATGTATATTGAATATCTTAAATACAATGAGATTGAGCTACCAGTTAAGTTTTGTTTCTCTATGTGTCCAGTTGTCTAGCGTGGCTGAGTAAACAAGGACTCTGTCTGTTTGTCTGTCTGTCTGTCTGTCTGTCTGTCTGTCTGTCTGTCAGACCCCATCATGTATTTCCAGGATAACCCCTTTCTTTGTACCTTTCTTTGTACCTGATCTGCTATTTGAAAATAGCAGATCTACAAGCCCGTACGAGCTTGTAGATCTGCAATTTTCAAACATTTTAGTACTTTTATTTTTTGTACTTTAAGTAAATCTTGATGCCAATACTTTTGTACTTTAAAAGTATTGATTCACTCAAGTAAATTTTGAATTCCGGACTTTTACTTGTAACCGAGTACTTCATACTTCATTGATACTTTTACTTAAAGTAAAACATTTGAGTATTTTTCCCACCACTGACTCAGTCAGCAAACAAGGTAAATAGTCACACAAGTAGAGAGTAGAGAGAACAATGTAGAGCCTCAAAGAAACTATAGGATACCAGGTCAATCATTAAAACAATCAGCTGAGTTATATTAAACAAATAAAGGTCATTGTTTATACTGTAATTAAAGCCTGCATTGTAAACCTAAATGAAAACACTAAACTGTTGCTTTTGAATTTAAATTGCAATATTTTATATAACCCCCAAATGTATCAAATAAATCATCATTCAATTCAAATAATTGAATGAGTGCATTGACTTCTGGGGGGTCCCCAGATAACTTTTTTGGGGGTCCCCAGATGATTAGCTTAATAGGTAACATTGTTTTCTCACTCAACAGTAAACAAACCAACATACAGTATAAGTGGATACAGGGTATCTGCACATTTATAAAGTGACAATGTAATGACTTTTAAGACCTTTTTAATAGCAAATTGGCCAAATTGTCAAATGAATAAGAGAGAGGCTTACTTTGTGAAAATAACCGTTCTACAAGCACACAAAAATATGATTATTTTGGGAGGTCCCCAGTTAAATAGGATTATTTTGGGGGGTCCCCAGTTTAAATATGAACATTTTGGGGGGTCCCCAGTTCAAATAGGATTATTTTGGGGGGTCTCCAGTTCAAATTTTGGATTAATTTTGGGGGGTCCCACCCAGTTGAAATAGGATTATTATTTTAACCCCCCCCCCCGCCCCCCAAAGTGATAGGCCACACCCACAGCTTCAAACCAACCCCCCAAGGTGATAAGCCAGGCCCACCCCCAGCCGACAGCAGATCTAAAAGCTCATAGCGCGGCACCCTATGAGCTTTTTTTGTATTAATCAATAAATGAAACAACCGTAAAATAACATTAACGACACACTCTACCATCCTTCAGTGGTGGAAAAAGTACTCAAATCAAATCAAAAATTGCAACATAGAGAAATACTCTGTTACAATTAAAAGTCCGGAATTCAAAATGTACTTGAATAAAAGTACAAAAGTATTTGCATGAAAATGTACTTAAAGTACCAAAAGTAAAAATACTCATTATACAAAATGTCCCATTTCAAGTTTTGAAATGTATACAAATCTTTTGAAAATAGCAGGTCTACAAGCTCACAATGCATCAAATCGTGATTAGTGACGCATTGTGAGCTTGTAGATCGGCTACTTTCAAATGGCCTATAGGGCTGAAGTGGCTACTGTATGTTTTGTAATGATAATCAAAATCTACAAAGTAACTAGTAACTAAAGTTTTCAAATAATTGTAGTGGAGTAAAAGTACAATATTGGCCTCTGAGATGTAGTGGAGTAGAAGTAAAAGTATTGGAAATTGGAAATACTTGAGTAAAGGACAAATGCCTCAAAATTGTACTTAAGTATGCTACAGTACTTGAGTACACCTCACCTCTGTAATTTAATTCATGAATCAAAGGAACTTTTTGATGGTAACTGTTGTATAATCGTGTTATCTTGGATTTTGACATGATTCATATGTCTTTTAACACATTGGGTGCCAGCATTTTTTCATAACAACTTACGTTGGGTGCCAGCATTCTCCCCATTGTCTGCGCTTTGCTGTTTAAAGCTCTAGACTCCACGAGGAGCAAATCCATGTAAAAAAAACCATCCATTCATGTTGCGCGATGACCCTGGCTACAGCCTGGAACGATAACATTTCACTCGCGAGTTACAATGGGGGGGGATCGCGCATCGCGCATGACCGGTTTTCCCCACCGGAAACAGATTCGGAGATATAGGTGTTTTAAAGAAGGAAATAGACAGGAAGTGGATGGCAGCCATGTTTTTGTTTTTCCGGTGATCTATCTGGCCTATCCTTCTCAAGATCACAATGGGTACTCCCAGAGCTGCTCTAGCCCCGCCCGTGTGGAGAAAAACGAAAAAAACAAAAAGACATATTTCACGGTCTGGACCGTGTTCGGCACCGGACCGCTACTCTGCGCAAACACGGTTCAGACCGTGTTTGGCACCCGATGTGTTAATTGAAAATCCAAATAAATAAATTAAAGTGTATCAGATACTCTCAGTGGTCATTGGTCATGGGCCGCGGTAACACGCCGTCCCACCAGTCTTTTGAGCAGGAGCACGCACACGCACATGCATCGATTAAAACAACCCTTAAGTTCACACCTCAACAAAGGCTGCCAACTGCCGGGTGTCACACCAGGTGAATTAACATAGGAATGAGCCTAGATGTATATCAATTGTCCATTGTGTGACCTGTAGTGTAGGTGTTAAGCCACGTGCGCGTGACGTCTTTAAAATAGTGTCCCACCAGAGATAGATTCACCAAATCAACACTGGATACGCTTCCTCAGACGGTTTTTGGATGGTATATTCTTAAAAAAAAAAAAATCTGCACAGTATATACGTATATAGTGTAACACGGTAGAACACACCACTGCATCTACATAGTTGTACTATCTACACCTCACCTACAGCTCAGGCTGTACAGAGCAGATACTAATGCATAGATTTGTAAAACATAAATAAAAATAAAGCACCTTGAGCACATATTCATGTTTACTAGAAATACATATTATTTAGAAAATATTTCACCATAAATGCTTAATATACATGTTTAAACATTTTCGTTAATGTTAAATATATTCAACCGTTTTAGTTAATAACTATTGTGTTCATAGTATTCATGTACCTTTCACTGGTGGTTTCTTCAAGGCAGTGAGAATGATGTCCAGGTTGGCTTTGCACATCGCCTGCTCATTCAAAGCTGTTCCATAAGCTCCTGTGAAGGTGATTGGATCTACAAACGGAGGCTGAGGAAACACCGCCTTCCCTTTGTTGAAGTCTGCGTACACCACCACTTCACCATCCAGTGCCCACATCCACTCTTTATATGAGTCTTTAACTGTGTCTGAACAGCCAAGGACTTTAATGCTCTCATGGAACACTGAAAATAAAACAAATATGAAATTAAATTCAACAACAAACTTCTTCACAGTGACAATAACACATAATCATCATGTTAAACATTCATGTTTGCAGTGGTGGAAAAAGTACTCAAATATTTTACTTAAGTAAAAGTATCAATACTGCAATTTAGCAGTAGGCTACTCTGTTACAAGTAGAAGTCCGGAATTAAAATTTTACTTTAGTAAAAGTACAAAAATAATGCTATAAAAAAGTATTTAAAGTACCAAAAGTAAAAGTACTAAAATGTTTGAAAATATCAGATCTACAAGCTCACAACACGTCGCGATGGACACGTTTTGAGCTTGTAGATCGGCTATTTTCAAATAGCCTAGGTATAAAATTAGGCTAAAGTGGTTAATGTGTTTTTAATAATGTTATAATTTATATCTGCAAAGTAACTAGTAATTAAAGTTTTCAAATAATTGTAGTGGAGTAAAAGTACAATATTTGCCTGTGAGATGTAGTGGAGTAGTAGTAAAAGTACTGGAAATTGGAAATACTCCAGTAAAGATAAGGTATAAGTACCTCAAAATTGTACTTGAGGACAGTACTTTAGTAAATTAGTTACTATACACCACTGCACGTTTGGTTCTTATATGAAGTGAGATGTTGGATATTAAAAGTAACTTCCTGTCAAACGTTTTATTCACACTGAAACAGATTCAATTTGTTTGCATTTTATTATGAAAGTAATTCATACAGAATTATTTATTTCATGATGTCACAACAACAGTTCCTAACGTCTGTTTTTTATGTATTTGGACCAACATTCAAGATCCAATACTGTATATACAGGTAGTAAGAGGAGTGTGTGTGTGTGTGTGTGTGTGTGTGTGTGTGTGTGTGTGTGTGTGTGTGTGTGTGTGTGTGTGTGTGTGTGTGTGTGTGTGTGTTTGTGTGTGTGTGTGTGTGTGTGTGTGTGTGTGTGTGTGTGTGTGTGTGTGTGTGTGTGTGTGTGTGTGTGGGTCTGTGTGTGTGTGTGTGTGTGTGTGTGTGTGTGTGTCTGTGTGGGTCTGTGTGTGTGTGTGTGTGTGTGTGTGTGTGTGTGTGTGTGTGTGTGTGTGTGTGTGTGTGTGTGTGTGTGTGTGTGTGTGTCTGTGTGTCTGTGTGTGTGGGTATGTGAGTGTGTGTGTGTGTGTGTGTGTGTGTGTGTGTGTGTGTGTGTGTGTGTGTGTGTGTGTGTGTGTGTGTGTGTGTGTGTGTGTGTGTGTGTGTGTGTGTGTGTGTGTGTGTGTGTGTGTCATTTGTTTGTATTGTGCATTGTTCATATTTAATTTTATATAATAACAGTATATATAAATGTATATATTATATAATAACATAAATATAATGTACTTACTTCCTGGGATCGCTTTGACATGAAGTACAGAGGAGAGGATGAGGAGGGTGGCTGTAATCTTCATCATCACTGATCAAAACAGAACTGAATTTAATAGATGAGAATAAACAGATGAGAATAAACAGATGTGAATGAACAGATGAGAATAAACAGATGAGAATAAACAGATCAGAATAACAGATCAGAATAAACAGATGTTTACTGAAAGAGAAGTTCTGGAGTCTGAAAGAGAATGATGGAGGATCTGTTCTGTAGTTTAGAAGAATCAGCCAATCAGATTAAAGATATGATGTTACATCATCTGTTTCCAAGAAGACGACAGTCTGGATTATTGCACGTATCATGAACAGTATATAGCTGCTGCTTATGCACCTTATGTCTCCTCATGTACATGCTGTACCTTATGCATCTTATGTCTAACCTCATTACATACTTTACCTTGTGTCTAACCTCTTAAACATACAGTATGCACATATCTTTGTTTAATTCATCTTTTATTCTCTCCTTGCCGCCCCCCCCCGTATTCTTTTCTTTCTCTTTTTGAAAATAACTAAAATGGAGCTGCAAAAAAATAATTTCACCCACTTCTTTACACCTTTAACCTGTGATGTGACAATAAAGATGATTCTGATTATGTTGAAGAGGAACACAACATTATTTCCAATTCCATAGTGGAAAATAATACCAGTCAGAGTTCCATAGCTTTTGTCTCCCCACCCCGTCAAAATCTTGCCCCCCCCTACTGACAGAGGCTAAAATCGCTTGTCTGTGCGTGCGTGCGTGCGTGCGTGCGTGCGTGCGTGCGTGCGTGCGTGCGTGCGTGCGTGCGTGCGTGCGTGCGTGCGTGTGTGCGTGCGTGCGTGTGTGTGTGTGTGTGTATGTGTATGTGTGTTTGTGTGTGTGTGTGTGTGTTCAGCGTCAGTAAAATGCTGTTCAGGTTAATTAAACATCAATCCAAGCCTCATTACATCTCACTGCTGAAACCATCAAATGTCTTTAAAAACACACTGGTCATGTGATCAATGTGTGTGTGTGTGTGTGTGTGTGTGTGTGTGTGTGTGTGTGTGTGTGTGTGTGTGTGTGTGTGTGTGTGTGTGTGTGTGTGTGTGTGTGTGTGTGTGTGTGTGTGTGTGTGTGTGTGTGTGTGTGTGCGTGTGTGCGTGCGTGTGTCATTGGTTTGTATTTTGCATCGTTCTTATTTGGTTTTATATAATAACAGTAGATATAAATGTATATATTATATAATAACATAAATATAATGTACTTACTTCCTGGGATTGCTTTGACATGAAGTACAGAGGAGAGGATGAGGAGGGTGGCTGATCGAAACTGACCTGAATTTAATAGATGGGAATAAACAGACGAGAATAAACAGATGAGAATAAACAGATGAGATAAACGGATCAGAATAAACAGATTAGAATAAACAGATCAGAATAAACAGATCAGAATAAACAGATGTTTACTGAAAGAGAAGTTCTGGAGTCTGAAAGAGAATGAAGGAGGACTCGTTCTTTAGTTCAGAAGAATCAGCCAATCAGATTAAAGATATGATGTTACATCATCTGTTTCTGGAAAGAGGACAGTCTGGATTATTTCACATATCATGAACAGTAAATAGCTGCTGCTGATGCACCTTATGTCTCCTCATGTACATACTGTACCTTATATGCACCTTATGTCTAACCTCATGTACATACTGTACGTAAATATCTTTGTTTAATTCATCTTTTATTCTCTCCTTGCCCCTCCCCCGTCTTCTTTTCTTTCTCTTTCTGAAAATAACTTAAATGATGGAGCTGCACTAAAAATAATTTCACCCACTTCTTTACACCTTTAACCTGTGATATGACAATAAAGATTCTGATTCTGTTGAAGAGAAACGCAAGAAAGAAAGAAAGAAAGAAAGAAAGAAAGGGGGACAACTTGAATCAGAAAGTAAAATATCTGGGAACTTCACAAGAGAATACCCAAATAAAATGCTGGAGCACTCCACTGGTCTACTCTGCTAATATAATATGTATTATTATGCAGGGTGACAAGGGGGTGTGGTCTCTGAAGACCATATCAAAGATTGTTAATTTAGCAAGATACGCAATCTTCATTGGAGCTACTAGAGGCGAAGTAGTACACAAATCCTACAAATGGTCTCCTAAGTAGGCGTGGTTTGCTTCTCCCCTGACCATCCCACCACCCTCCCCCTCCCCTCTCCCTGGCTGACAACGTCATGTGGATGTGTATTTATGTATTTTCTTCATTAAAGAAAATAAATGCTTTACATGTTTGAAAGTGCACTGTTTATTGGCAAAGATGCTTTTAAGAAACCTATGAAATTCCCCCTACAAACACACATGTGTTATTCAGTCTTGTTATGCTAGATGTGCTCCTGTTTCTGCTCAATGTTAACCATATATATAGAGATATTTGTAACATATATATATATATATATATATATATATATATATATATATATATATATATATATATATATGTATATATATATATATATATATATATATTTATAAGGTATATATTTTACCACTATAGACCATAGTATGTTTAGCATGAATGTTTAACAAAATGTCATGATTCCCAAATTCACTCAGGTTACATCAACAACTTTCCTTGGAGTAATTATCCATGAAAGACTAAGCTGGAAAAGCCACATTAGCCATGTCTGTAAAAAAAATATCTAAATATATCGGCATTATTGGCAAATTCCGTAGTTTTTTTTCTTTGCCCTGTAAAGCCTTCTTCCAGTTCAAGTGATGTGCACCATTTTAATACAAGACAAGCAAATCATTTACATCTCCCAAAGTTCCGTACTGGTCTGTGTAAATTTTCCATAGGGGGGCTCAGCTATGGAACAGCTATATTAATATCTCATCGAAAACCCATTTGATTAATCATATTTAACAACTCCCAGAGACATCCACTCTTACACCCACCCACACACACTTGCACCTACACCATTTTATACTAAATTGATTTTCTCTAGTATTCATACTGTGTATCTATTGTTGTATTTGTATTTTTGTATAATTGTATGTATGTTGCCAAATAATTAATTTTTGGTTTCTATTACTATGTATTTCTTTGTTGTATTTCTTAAGTGAGGTGAGATTAACCTTATAAATCCGAAAGGGTTTTCTAAATCTCACCTGCACATCCAACACAATATTATGCTGTTGCTAAAAATGTGTTGTTTTTAAATGGGCAAATACATTATACAAATTCAAATAAAATAAACAAATCATACCCCATCAACCAAGACATTTAATAATGGAAAATTATATTGAGCATTGGAACACACATTGTATTTATTTTTTAATATGTCCATATGATTTCACATACTATATTCTGAATCTCAGTTTACCAGTTTTTAGAGCATCTTATGGGGACAGAGCATAGAGTTAAAATCTAATATAATAATACAATATAATATAAGGGACAGAGCCCTCTATGTCTCGTCCGTCAGACTGCAGATGGACCGAGATGGACCCTTCAGGTACTGTATCTTCCCAAATCTCGCGAGAATGTGTTGCTGGGATAGAGAAAAGTCGATAACAAAGTTGATTTTCTCCTCATTTGTGTCACCAATCAGTAGTATGAAAATCTTGTACATATTGTGTGTCTTGTGACGATTGGGTCCAATATTTAGTTCAGTAACCATGGAGCTAAAGAATGGTTCAGAAGCTGTGTTCACGTTCACTCTTCCATTGGAATCAATAGACTCCAAGCTGCTTCCTGTCTCCTAAAAAGGCGCCCACCTACGTCACTCAGAAACGGGAAGTAAACCGGAGAATGCGACTCTTGCTATTTCCCTCTTGGACCATATTCACACGGCGGCCATTTGCTATTAAGTTAATGAAATGCCACCCCGTTTCTTCAATGCAAAATGCAAAAATGGCCACCATGTGAATATGGTCTATTTCCAATTCCATAGTGTAAAATAATACCAGTCCGAGTTCCATAGCTTTTGTCTCCCCCCTCCCCTCCCACAAAATCTTGCCCCCCCCCTACTGACAGAGACTGAAATCGTGTGTGTCTGTCTGTCTGTCTGTCTGTCTGTCTGTCTGTCTGTCTGTCTGTCTGTCTGTCTGTCTGTCTGTCTGTCTGTCTGTCTGTGTGTCTGTGTGTGTGTGTGTGTGTGTGTGTGTGTGTGTGTGTGTGTGTGTGTGTGTGTGTATGTGTGGGTGTATGTGTGGGTGTATGTGTGGTTGGTTGAAGCTTCTCACTGGAAACTCCCCAAACTTGTATTTCACTTCCTGATTCACTCAACAGCCAATCAGGATTGTTATTTTATCAAACATCAGCAGTTACTAGCATAGATATATATAAAGGCTAGATGACTCACCCGCGCTGCTGGCCAATGGAGTACGACGTTGCCACATGGCGGCCATCTTGGGACGGTCATTCATAACATTATGTCTATGGTGCATATACTTTGAAATAACCATAGCGTGTTCAATTTTCATCCGATTTTCAAACGGTTTGGTGTGTTGTAAACACCAAAGATGTATTTACGATACTGCATATTTAATGTTATCTAAAAAAAAAACATGATTATAATTATAAGTATGCAGTATCATAACTACATCTTTGGTGTTTACAAAACACCAAACCGTTTGAAAATCGGATGAAAATTGAGCACGCTATGGTTATTTCAAAGTACATGCACCATAGACATAATGTTATGAATGACTGTTGCAAGATGGCCGCGGTTGAGCTACGCTTGTGACGCCCCCCTGAGCCATCTAGCCTTTATATATATCTATGGTTACTAGAGAGAGTTGAGAGAGACATGTTGATGTGAACAACCTGACAGACTGACTGTACATGTATTTATTTTTTTGTATTGTTTTATTTGGCTCGCTGTGACAATGTAAACATATTGGAATAGGAAACGTGTTGTGTCATTAGACAACACAGGTTTAATTTTGACATCTGCCCAGTGGAAGCAGATGCCCCCCCCCCCTTAGTCTCTGTACCTCCGAGACGTCAACACTGTTCAACTTTTTGAACGGTTTCCTCTTTTTTTCAATCTGACTGGCTTTCCAACCATACTGTAACCTAAAATACCAGCAAAGGGGATGTTTTTATACACTGAAATCATTGTTTAAAGCAGCACTATGTAACTTTTTAACTACTATATAGCATAGTATGTCCCACAAAATTATAAAAGTATATGTTTAGGCAATAACAATCATCCTTCCATAAATGTATAGACTCAGGGGGTCCCTGCTAGGGGCTTGACTGTATTACTATGTATAGACTCAGGGGGGTCCCTGCTAGGGGCTTGACTGTATTACTATGTATAGACTCAGGGGGGTCCCTGCTAGGGGCTTGACTGTATTACTATGTATAGACTCAGGGGGGTCCCTGCTAGGGGCTTGACTGTATTACTATGTATAGACACAGGGGGGTCCCTGCTAGGGGCTTGACTGTATTACTATGTATAGACTCAGGGGGGTCCCTGCTAGGGGCTTGACTGTATTACTATGTATAGACTCAGGGGGGTCCCTGCTAGGGGCTTGACTGTATTACTATGTATAGACACAGGGGGGTCCCTGCTAGGGGCTTGACTGTATTACTATGTATAGACTCAGGGGGGTCCCTGCTAGGGGCTTCACTGTATTACTATTTATAGACTCAGGGGGGTCCCTGCTAGGGGCTTGACTGTATTACTATGTATAGACTCAGGGGGGTCCCTGCTAGGGGCTTGACTGTATTACTATATACAGGGGAGACAATGAGTTTCATCCTGGCATTTGCCAAGGCACCATGGCAGAACTGCCAGTCAAAGAGAAGACTGGTCAATCACAGCGTGTCCTCGCCGCAACATGCATGCAGAGACTCTTGGGTAATGAAGTCAAAGACATTGGCTGCCATGTTATTTGTGTCCAAAGTGGCCACTGGTACCCCAAACTACATAGTGCTGCTTTAACACTTCATTCTCATGCAGAATGTTGTTTTGTTTCTGTTGTAATGCATTAAAAGAAAGATTTTTTTAAAAGATTAATGTCAATGATTAACTCCATAATGTGAACACAAAATTCCATATCTCAAAATATTACAATATTACACTGAGGAAGATATTATATGGCTGCTTATATCTAACCTTATTTTACCATCACTTATATTACTTCTACAATACAGTATGATACTGTACATTAGAAGACAATATCATTCACCATAACCAGGGATGTGTGTTTTGTTTTCAATTAGTCTAACATGGAGTTTGATGAACTCATTCAATGCCACAATTATTGCTAGCCGCGTTTGCCCACTGCCAGAGATTTTTCATCGAAAAAAAAAAGTACTCAGGAGCCGAGATACAGACTTTTTAAGTTTTAAGTTAACAAGGAAGTGGATGGGAGTCTAGATCTTCGAATAATCATATCTCCTTGGTCTTTGGGTCAAATTTGAAGGAAAAAAAAGTTACAAAAAACAACAACAAAAAACGTTTTTTACGTCAGTGATAGTGAATGATAGGAGGATGGGTTTAAATGGGAGGGCAAGTGTAGGCTACAATTAAATTGATATCAAATATCTAAATATTTAATCACAGACTTAAAAACTGCCACAAAAGCCAGAGTAGATGATAAAATGATCCCAGAAGTGTTTTAAATAGCACATCAAACTGAATGATGCCCCCAGGCAATCAGGTCATGAAGGATTGTATACTATAAGAATGTGGCCTGTCTGCCTACTACTACTACTACTACTACTACTACTATACTACAAATACTGCACCCACACATGCACACACGCACGCACGCACACGACACACATAGCACCCGTCACACACTGCACATGTGCCAAAAAAGTACAAACTGTGGGAATGGCGTGCAATAGAGTACTTGGAACACTACACCAATGGGCGTACTGTACTGTGACCTATTTTCCACTCTCTCCCCAATCCACATGTTGTTTCTGTTGGCATTGTTTACACCTTTACAGCCATGTTGCACATATTGTGCACTCCCACCCACACAGTGCTGATACACTGATACTCACCTATATTGAATGATCTTGGAGGGGAAACCGTCGCGATGGAAGGTGTAACAAAAGACATTACAAAAAGAACAGATTAAAAAGCAATCATCGTGTCGCAATGCAATGTGTTGATACCTTGCAGATTTGTTCTTTTTGTCAATAAAGCAACACCGTTGTGCGGTGGAGTATACATTTGACTCAACGTTACATCAAACGTAATCATTTGAGTGGAATGTGCAAGGAAACATCTGTGAAATAAACATTTGGAAGATCCAATAATGATCTTGCATACAAAAAGATAGACGCCTCCTCTATTAATTGCCCATAAGCAGTGTTTTACCTGGTTTTACCTGCTTTTGTAGTGTTTTTTTGTAGTTATTGTAAAAGGTTATGTGAATCTCACTATTTGTGCACTTGTGTGACCCTCTCGTGTTATGTATTTCTATTGCTATATGTGTACGTTTTGTGTATGTTTATGGGGCTGTAGCAGGGGTGAAAGCCCAAGACAAATTTCCCTTGTGGACAATAAAGTTTACCTTGGCCTTAACCTTGAGGCCTTCCACAGGGCCACTGTGACTCTGCGACACCTGACAATCTCAAAGACACCTGAGGGGCCGTGTCCACCATAGAGTTAAAACCTAGAGTGGACACTGGAAGTTCTGGAACTACTCGTGCATTTCAATGACGTTGCTCACCAAGCGTATACTCGCCTTTTCCTGCTTCCTTCATGATTGGCGCCCTGATTTGATGACGTCATGGGGCCCTATTGCATGCTTAGTAGTGTCCACGGGGTCTCTTTGCCTGCACAGTAATGTCCTTTATATGTCTACTCAGTGGTGTGTTCTAGGTTTTTTCGGAGGGTGTACGATAATCATTCGCTGCACAACATGCACGTATAGGCCATACGCTTGCACGTGGTCAATGGATGAAATGGTTAGTAGAAGGTAGCCTGTGGAATACTGGGAGAATGTTGTCTGGTCAGACGAGACCAACATTTCACTTTTTGGCTGTCATACTACACACCGAGAAATGGCACTGCACATCATCCAAATCACACTATACCAACAGTAAAGTTTTGGAGGTGGAAACATCATGGCATGGGGTTGTTTCCCATCTCGTGGTACTGGCAGACTTCATATAATAAGGAGCAATGAATGGAGCCATGTATCGGGAAATTATTGAGATTAATCTGCTGCCATCCACCAGGATGATGAGGATGAGACGTGGCTGGACCTTCAAGCAGGACAACGATCCAATGCACAAAGCAAAGGAGACTCAACTGGTTTCAGAGAAAGAAAGTCAACGTGTTAGAATGGCCCAGTCAATCACCGGACTTAAATCCAATTGAACGTTTGAGGAAAGAACTAAAGAAAAGGGAGCACTATTAGAATCTTTGAGATTTAAAGACAATCTGTGCGGAGGAATGGGCGAAAAATCACATGAGCAGTGTGGGTGATTAGTTACTACATACAAGAAGCGTCTCGAAGCTGTATTATACAAACAAAGGCTTCTCCACTAAGTATTAAATGCATTTCAGTTTGCGTGTTCAATACTTTTTTTCTGGTGTTATGGCACTTGATTACACATAATTATTATTTATGGACTTTATGTTGTGGTTTCTTTTCATGTGTGGATTACTTGAGTTAATATCAACTAGACCATACCCGGTGAGGTGCGCAGGCAAAAGTAGTTGCAAACGTGGGGTTATTGCACGTCCTGTTGCGTGTCCCGTCCCGCCCCCCCCCACCCTCCTCTCGCGTGTCCCGTTGCGGCCCCCCCACCGGAGCCGCCCCCCGTCGCCAACACACACACACGCACACACCCTCATGCAGCCAGAGCTGTCCCCCGTCGCGTGCATACACGGCCGCGGAGGCGAGTGTTGTGTGTGTGCAGCAACAGTGTAACGCTGTGGGGCTGTAGATGCAACGCATGTGCACACACAGAGCCAGCGTGTATCCAGCGACGCATGCGCAGTTTGATCGGGCACAGACGACCCAAGACACGGCCCAAGACACGGCCCAAGACCGACAGAGGTTACTCAAATTATGGTATGATGGTATGATGATGTCTGGTAGAAATTTCCTATGAATTGTATCTTTGGAAAAGTACTGAGAAAAAAGCTGACGCGTTCAATACTTATTTCCACCATTGTAACACCTTTATCCAAATGCTTTCAGCGCCATTCACACTGAGCAGTATAACTATAAAGATAACTATATCGTTCACCATTGTATTTTTTTTTATAGTTGGTGTGAACTCTGCCATCCATTTTAGAAACTATATTGTCATAGTTATAGTGCTTAGTGTGAATGGCCCTTTACAATTTGCATTGCATTCACCCATTCACACACTCATTCACATGCAGACCCATGTCCCATGGACCTCCAGGATATGCTCCCTCGGCCTCCACCATATGCCAGACGGGCCGGCGAACCACCCGCCTACCCGCACAGCCACACAGAACATGCTTTCAGCCTCCCAGGCTCTAAAACACACACATTGGACAGAACTGTTCCGTCCTCCACACTGCTGTCCGGGTGTGGAACAGCCTACCAGAGCATGTAATATACCAGAGCATAAAGTCATTCATGCTTTTATCTCATCGCGCCTAGACTATTGTAACTCGTTATACTCTGGGCTCAGCAAAAAGGTTTTCTCCCGTCTTCAACTGGTGCAAAATTCTGCTGCTAGACTACTGACAAAGTCCAGGAGATATGATCATATCACACCAGTCCTTGCTGCCCTTCACTGGCTGCCGGTAAGTTTCAGAGTTGATTTTAATATTGTGCTGATAAGTTAACCTTAAAGCCCTGGAAGTCCTGGCTCCCAGCCATATCTCTGATATGCTGGAGCCGCAGAAGCTGGCGCGCAACCTTTCCTCAGCAGGTAGGCCCTCTTGGAAGTTCCCAAGACTAGCCTCGTCACCATGGGCGATCAGGCTTTATGGCCCGGGCGCCCAGGCTCTGGAATGCCCTGCATGTGGATCAAAGGCTAGCTAAGTCATCTTTTAAATCGCTCCTGAAAACTCATTTGTATACCAAGGCCTTTCCTTAGATTTTAGTACCCTTATCTTCCACATTTGGTTGTCTCAATTGTGTTACTTTCAATATAGTATACGTGTATGTACGTTTATGTATATGCTTTGGTTCTTTTTTATCCATGAATTTTGAATTGACTATTGTTGTTTATCCCTATGGATGGTTTTTATCTTGGCACTTTAAAGCACTTTGTAAACACTGTTTTCGAAAAGCGCTTTATAAATAAAGTTTATTATTATTATTATTATGCAGTTGGTTCCATCACAGACAATGCTCTGCAAGTCTTTAAACGCAGAGTTCATAGACATCTCCTGTCCACCCCTCACACTTGTTGAGTTGCAGTGAACCGTATGATTGGCCAATGGATACATTATCATCCAATAATAAAACAAAAAGGAGTATCAGTGTGTAGGCAGTGTGTGGGTGTATGTTGCATACACTCCCACGTAGGCCAAAAGGACAGACACACCAAACAGAAACAACTTGTAAAGGAGAGAGTGGAGAGAGTGAAAAAGAAGGAAAGCACAGGCCTGTTTATTGCCTGGAACATACCAGGTCCAGGTGTGCCACATTCTCCTTGATAATCCACGACGCGCCATCCAATAATAGCGCTTCACTTACTTGGCTGCTTCTCTACGGGGCACGGCCAAGTATGTCTAGCAGCCTTGTGTAGTACACTACCACTCAGTCAGAAAGGAAGAGGGTCATCTTTTGTTACACTTTAATAGGCTCTATGCACAGCAGCCATATTGGAATGAAATTGGGCCTCTTACTTCCTGTGTTACCAATGATACCAATGAAGGCTCTGTCCCATTCTGGTCAAACAGAGTCAGGGTGCTGATATTGTGCATGTTAACTTGACTCACTGGAAACACTCTGCTACACCAGTGGGTCTAAAAATGCTGGGTTTCCATCGGCCCCACACCACACCGCACCACACCGCACCACACCACACCATACCGCCTACTTGTGCCGCCGTTTCCACCACAAGGACCTGGGCTTAGTGGTGACAAAGGGGTCTGACATGGGTGCCTATTTTGGCGCCACTCCAGAGTAGGTCTGAGCAAGGTCAAACGGGCCAAACACTTCATAATGACTGATCACTCACTGGCTTTTTATCTAGACCAGGATCATATAGTTGTAATACATTATAATTGATTATATTGTATCATAATTGACGTTATATTCTGTTTTAGTGTATTATAATTATCATAGTTGTAATGCATTATAATACTTTATATTGTATTATAATCACTGTTATAATCTAGTGTATTATAATTATTATAGTTGTAATACATTATAATACTTTATATTGTATTATAATCAGCATAATCCAGCAGGTCCAGATATACCCTCGGTTACTTGAGTGGGTTCCAAATGGCCCTTTACGGGTCCATTTTGGTTCAATTTTTGACTCTCAGAGTGAAGGGGGTCCTTGCAATTAAAAGGTTTGAGAACCGCTGTGCTACACTAAATGGAACAGAGCCTACTACATTAGTATCATTGGTAACACAGGAAGTAAGGCAGAGGCCCAATTTCTTTCCAATATGGCTGCTGTGCACAAAGCCTATTCTGCCTGTTTCTCCCCTTTTGTTTTTGAAAGTTTGAGGAACACTGTTGTCTAAGTCATTGTGTAGCCTTTCTTTCATTCTGTTGACACCTTCTCTCCTGTACAGAGCTGGGCTCACTTTCAACCAGGTGATCTACGAGCTCACCCGTAGATCTGCTCCGTTCGCCGAATGTTCATGAATTGCCCAGAACAGGGACGCTTAGGGTTTAAATAGCACAACTAATTTGAATGATTGATTCCCCCAGGCAATATCAACTGTTGCCTTTCTGCCTGCTAAGTACACACACACACACACGCACGCACGCGCGCGCGCGCGCACGCACGCACGCACGCACGCACGCACGCACGCACGCACACACACACACACACACACACACACACACACACACACACACACACACACACACACACACACACACACACACACACACACACACACACACACACACACACACACACACACACACACACACACACACACACACACACACCCCTCACACACCATACTTAAATATTTACACACATACCACGCACATACGACACTTTGCGTATTAAGACTGCACACACACAAACATACATACATACATACACATACTGTACAGTACAAGTAAAGATGTCTATTTATTTATATAGCCTTGGGTCATCTTCACTCCAGATGTTGGGACCTGTGTGGGTGTTGTTTTGTCTCCAGCGGAGGGTACCAGCGCTAAATGATGTTAAAAAGTTATAAGTGTGAGTAAACAGAACCAAAATATCAGTCAATGCAGGCGAGTATCAGTGTATAAACAGTGTGTGGGTGGGAGTGTGTACAGTAAGTTCAGCAGGACTGTAACATGTAAACCTAAATGACAAACAATACAAACAGAAACAACATATGGAGGAGGCACACATGCATTCACACCCACACTCTGCCTACACAGAACACACTGATACTCACCCACACTGACTGGTATTTTGTTTGTGTTTACTGACTTATAATTTATACTTTAATAAATACATTTTGTTACCTTCAATTGCGCCTGTTTCTCTCCTTTTGTTACAATCTTGAGACAGCACACAGCATATACATTAAGCAGCCTAGCCTACTTTGGGGGGAACATTTTTGCCCACAATGATATTGCCATCACCAGGGTTGTTGTAAACAGATGTCCTTTCAGATAACGTATAATCTAAAGCAGTGGTTCTCAGAGTGGGCCCAGGGCCAGGGGATTCATAGTTAGGGACCAAATGGACAGGTCTTTAACTATGATAGTGTACAAATGCAACCTAATGGACCGTTGCAGGTCCATTGGTTTCCATTTGTACACTCTCAGAGTTATAGGTTTGTGTTCTCATGCATACTAAACGGGGGGTCCTCAAAATTAAAAAAGTTTGTGAACCACTGTTCTAATGCAGTATGACGCCTTTCTTTCTTTTGTCGTATTTGTACTTGACTGTGGGTTACCAGGCCTGCTTGGAATAAAGTGTAGAAGACGTCCAGACCATTTGGATCATGGTTCGATTTATTCAGCAACAACAAACAGCATAGCAACGTTTCCAGGGAGCCTCTCCTTCAGCCTCACGGCGTCGGGAGTAGCACAGTACAAAGTTACATTTCAGTTCTATTCTAATACTGTAGCTCACATTAGAATAAGGAGGAGGTTCCTGTGTGTGTGGAGGTGAGACCCCCACCTAGACGAAGATCAAGCCCTTGAACATTTGTTGACCTGATTTGCAACCGTATGTCAGGAAGGAAGGAGTGAAGACAATGGCCTAGACCTCGTGTCTTTCAGGTTAACAATGTTCATTTACAATTCACACGAGCTCCATGCCAGAAGCCACATGTCTGCCTTCAAACAATGGGTCAAGATCAACATCATGGGCTTATGCAGCCCCATCCTGTTTGTAGGTAAAAGTGAACTTTAGTGAAGTTAATATGGTTTAGATTTGCTTGTAATGTTCATAAAACATATGCAGCTTGGGGTCTAATATACAACATATTCATTCTGCATGTGTTGACACTTCCTCTCCTGTGCAGAGCTGGGGTCATAACCATAACCATCAATTTTCTAAAATAGCAAACAAGATATTATGGTCTACACTGCAGCAAAGACTTATTTCCCTGTCTCTGAACCAGCAATAGCTCTATTTTAAAATAATGCTTAAATGCTAATAACTTCCAGGAAAGAGAATTGTGTTATTGAATAATTATATGACAGTTAAGGAACACACCATTCGGTGCAGGGAAATGGGGTTGCACCTATGACCTATTCACCTGTTTCCTAGGCTGTGTGTTTTCCACTTCCTGTCGGATTTCATTGGATATCATTAGTCATCTGACTGGTTTCATTGGATTTCATTGGATCAAATCGACAGGAAGTGGAAAACACATAGGAAGTGGAAAGCCTAGGAAACAGGTGAATACTGGGATGTGCATGCCATGATGCAAAATGAATCCCCCATCATGGAATCGAGGTGTGTTTGTTTGTTTGTTTGATTAATCAAACAAACAAACAAACAACCATCATGACCTCTATTGTTACACGTACTCTAACTTATTATTCCTTCCAAACTTCCTCAAGAGCCACTGACATTAAGGGTAATTTTACCATTTACAATTTAGGTATTTAGCAAACACTCTTATCCAGAGTGACTTACAATAGCCTTACAATAGCAAGCAAGGTAAATAATCACATAAATTAGAATTAGCAGCCTGGTAAACCCCCCCCCCCCTCCGGAAATCTCATTTGTATTTGATTTCAGGATACAAATGAGGCACAGTAAGGCTGAAATGCTCTTCCCCAGACTTTGATGGAGGCTTTAAAGGCGTGAATTTACTTGCATTAAGTGGCGTGTGACAACACACAGTTGATGCACGGTTTTTACTCAAGGAGCTCATCATTGTGGAGGAGTGGGTCAGCTCGTCATTGTGGAGGAGTGGGTCAGCTCGTCATTGTGGAGGACTCGGAGTAGGTAGGTGTTCTCCTCCCAGTTTTGCGAATTGTATTATAGGATAGTAAGAGTACAACTAACATTAATATAAAATCAATATAATATCAAACATTATTTCTGTTTGGCAGAAACCTTGTATCTCCATATTTCACCTTCTCATGTTTTTCCTCGTCCAACTCCATTGTACACAGTGTTGCGCAAAAGTAGTGAAAATGTTCTTAGATATGCTATTTTGGAACCAAAATTCAAGTTGAATTAAATGTTGTTAAGTTTGTCTGTGGGTTTTATAAACTAGATTTTCAGGCCTGAAAATCTAGTCCTAAATGTCTGAACAGAGCAATTGTAGCGGAATTAAGGCCATTTGACACTGCTGTAACACTGCTGTAGTGTCCCATATGTGGGCAATTTAGTGTGTTTTGGTGTGGCTATTCTCATTTCAAATCCCTGCACAGTGTTTGTGCCAAGTATGGTGCAGATCGCAGCAACAGTGTGCCTCGACAATATGTGGCCCCTGGGGGCCCCTATCTGCAGTAAGATGAGTTGTACAATGTGTGGCCCTCAAGGGCTCCTGACAGCACTAAGCTGGTATTATTCAGACAGTACTACTCTATTTGATGAGTATGTGCTGAATCAGACAGTGCACTCTGACACTGACCATAACTATCACACACGCACGCACGCACGCACGCATGCACGCACGCACGCACACACGCACGCACACACACACACATACACACGTGCACATGCGCACTTGCGCACACACCGCTTCTTTAAAGGAAACAATTTGGAAGTCCCCAAGGACATGAGTGCAATCCGACACTGACCATAACTGTCACACACACGCACACACACACACACACACACACACACACACACACACACACACACGCACGCACGTGTGCACACACCGCCTCTTCAAAGAAAACAATTTGGAAGTCCCCAAGGACTGAGCCGCTTGGGAAAGGAGTTTCAGTCGAAAGTGAAACAAAAAGGCGAAGGCTTTATAAGCAGTGACAGACGGCATCCCTCTCATCACACTACTGTGGCTACTGTGCTGCAAGAGCTGAAGATTGCATCACCAGCACACCTCCAGGGAGAGAAGCAGCATCACAGACATTATTCCACCTCATTCAACAGAGACAGTGAGCAGAGATGGTTGTAGGATCCACTACCAAGCTACTGCTGTGTCTCCTGGTCGTGTACTGCTGTACTGTAGGTGAGTTCTCTCATAAACATTTCAATATATATTGACATCTGAGTAAGTACACATTTTAAAGTCTTTCCAAATGCTGCACTCAAGTTGTGGAATGTCTGTGTTTTAATTTATATATCCTATCTTTGATAAGACTTGTGAGTGGATGTATTTCTTGCAGTTAGTTTTAATGTTCATCTTTTATATTGAATATGCAATATTCATATTCATTATAGAGAATTTATGTTATTAATTTCACATTGCATTTATTATAATTTAATGTATATAGTATATGTGATTCATAGTGTATTTTAATACTGTTATTATTTAATGATGAGACGGGTGAAAGTCAGCAAGTTATAAGTGTTAGTAGTTCTTGCACTACCAGATGAAACTGAGCAGAACACTTGTGAACACAAGTGTTCCCGTGTTTACTTTTATTGCGGATGCACGTGGGTGTTTGTGGAGGGAAAGTGTTGCTTAATACTGGACCACTGCCAATATTCCTTCACCATCCACCATGTGTGATGCCTGATGTGTGATTTAAGTTGTTAATATTTAACACACCAGAATAGCCAGTCTGTCCACTTGTATGCAACCGTTTTCTCTCTCTCTCTCTCTCTCTCTCTCTCTCTCTCTCTCTCTCTCTCTCTCTCTCTCTCTCTCTCTCTCTCTCGCTCTTTCGCTCTTTCGCTCTCTCGCTCTCTCGCTCTCTCGCTCTCTCTCTCTCTCTCTCTGTCTCTCTCTCTCTCTCCTGCACTTGACCCCATGGGCTGTGCTGTGTACTGGAACTAGTTTTTGACTGTTCTGTGTCAGGCAGGCACACCTTTTACAGTAATTCATTCTGAAGCAACTTGACACTCTTTCTAAGGTTTAGACTCTAAACCTTAGAAAGAGTGTCAAGTTGCTCTAAACTCTAAACTTTAGAGGAATGTCTATCCCAGAGTTACAGCAAGGCCACATTTAGTTTTTTCATATCATGTTTCTAAATCTCACCGCCACATGTTGGAACACTGTTCAAGGTTAAACTTTATTTGTCAGCAATACCAATTACAGAGTAAAAGGCACATGAATTTCATTGTGCACTAAAAACCAACGCAGCAGCTAAGAGTTAAGACATTACTAACTCAGTGTTAAATGTGATCTGTGTTAAAACTATAAGCTGCATAAATTAATAAAGAATCTATTATCTATATTAAAAATCTAAACTGCCTGAACGTGCAACGTGGCTAGATTTTCTGACACTAACAATGAGTATACAAGTAAGTAATCAGTTGTTTCTGTCTTATGTGTCATTTCACAGTGACCGAAGGCCACGGCGCATTGTTTGACTGCTGTAAAGCGGTCTCAGGAAACCCAATTAGAAAACAACGGGTCAAAGACTACAGTCACCAGGTTGCCGGACAGGGCTGTGACATAGATGCCACCATGTAAGTATTCTATTGATTCATACCGTGTTGAGATACTATGTTAACAGCAGTGGTGGAAAAAGTACTCAATGTAGAAATACTCTGTTACAAGTAAAAGTCCGGAATTCTAAATTTACTTGAGTAAAAGTACAAAAGTATTGGTATCAAAATGTACTTAAAGTACCAAAAGTAGAAAGTACTCATTATGCAGAATGTCCCCATTTAACAAGTTTTCAAATTTATAAAATGTATACAAAATCTTTTGAAAATAGCAGAGCTACAAGCTCACAATGCGTCGCGATGCGACGCATTGTGAGCTTGTAGATCTGCTATTTTCAAATGGACGAAATGTATATAGTGCTGAAGTGGTTAATGCATGTTTTGTATTAATAATCAAAATCTACAAAGTAACTAGTAACTAAGGTTTTCTAATAATTGTAGTGGAGTAGAAGTAAAAGTATTGAAAATGGGAAATACTCCAATAAAGTAAAAGTACCTCAACATTTTACTTAATTAAAGTACTTGAGTACAAGTACTTACTTACTTTCCACCACTGGTTAACAGTTAGTGATAATTCAGCAATAACACGGCACGGTATTGGAGGGCACAAGTGCTTGTTTACACCCTCCCTAATTATCAATGCACTTTACAAAAAAAGACATACTTATAGAGGCCTGTCAGATACATCACTCTACAATGTAAAGTGACCTTAAGAAATAGATCTGTTATTTAAATTGTATCTCAACATACAATCCATATGTAAACAAACTATTTATAACTTCCAAATGTAAATAAAATCAGCATTTATACATATCATCACGGTCTGCATTTGCATTGGGTGTAGTAGAATACATTGTGCAACTTGAACCACCAACCGAATGTGTACATACATTTCTACTTGTTATTGTGTTGAAGGAGAAATGCTATGACTATCATTATTCATTCATCAAAGCAATGACATAGATGTAAATGGTCCCTTACGTGTCAATTGTTACACATAGAGCTAAATTAACACTGAGGATTGTGCTGATCTGTCCTTCGCAGCTTTATGACCAGAAGGGATAAAAAGCTGTGTGCGCCTCACAATGAGTCCTGGGTCCATGAGCTGATGAAACATGTGGACGATCTGAAGACAAGATGCATGAACAACAACTACAAGGTACCTGGTTTAAATGTGATATAACATTACAGAATAGAGCTAGTTGTTAACTGACATTTGACATTCAAATGAATCTGCTGCCAAATCTACACTATAATAAATCTCTGTAAGAGAATACCAGCACTGCACGGAACAGTCCTTTTAAGGCACTTTTATTTATAATTATTAAGTGGGCATGGTATGCTGCAGCACTTTCTTCTTACCGGGTGCACTTTCTTACCGAGCACCCGGTAAGAAAGTGAAGTATTGTTGAAACGAGTTGGAGTCGTGCTCGCACCCTTGATTCCAAATCTACAATGTCATTTGTAGGGAGTAAAGGAAAACCCTACCATAATGACATATAATGCTGGGGCTTATGCAATCACACTTTAAACTAACTTCAAGATATCCCTCTGTAGTGTGAGATGCTTCCTATATGCAGGTCAAATTCCACTGTCCCTTTCAGTACAGTATTGCAATTCTCTAGTGAACTGTTGATTCAGGAAAATAGTCACCTTTGACACAGTTTGCACTCAATTCTCAGTTAGCCTTGAAACTGGCACAGCGTAGGGAACCTCCATGCACACGTGCATGCGTACGTAGTGAGACGCAGGAGTGTCATCATACCTGTGGTTTGGCTGTGGGCCAAATCGTAATCTCTTCCGTAAACTGTGAAACCACAGTGGATGATGACATGCTGTGTAGGAACCAACATACAGTATAAACAGCCTGGTACTTCACTCTGAACAAATTATCAGCATGTACGACTCAAGTTCACCTCACTGCTCAGAACTTCTTAAAGAAAAAAAAGAACATGCATTAAACACTATGTAAATATACTTATTATGGAGCAATGAGTATTGAATAGTGTCTTAACCACCCCCCTCTCTCTGCTTGTAGGAAAAACGCTGCCAGGACCTGAAGCCCAAGTGAAGTGAAACTGATCCACCATCTTGTCCAGCTCCTAATAACGACATCATAGTGATTAATTTGATTAATCTGACATAACAAATTACATACAGTATACTGCCCTACAAGGCTAAAGTGCAGTAACTATAGCCTAAGAAAAACATTTAAAACACCCATCGGTTCAGTACAGTACTCACCCTTACTTGTGAACCAAATAATACATTTTCAGTTTTCCCAAGGTGCAAGACAATCCATTTTCAGACAGCAGTTACCAATGTTTTTCAATTCATCACTTAGGCTCTCTACAGTGTTCTTGTCATCGAGTTGATGGCATTGAGAAAAATATTATATTTCATTTCATGTCATTAAACGGAAAGAGCAAAGTACCAAGGACACTTCCCTGTGACGCACCACAATTAATTTATCGAGCATCAGATAATAATACAATTCCATTCATTTATTTTTTATTTTACATTTAATTTTATTTATTTATTTATCTCCTATAAGAGGGTTTAGGACCCATCCGTGGCGAAAGTTTTTCTTTCCGTCGTGAAAATGTGTCTTTCGCTGTGACGCCATGCTGTGGAAAACACGCCCATATAGGCTAAGCTCTGCAGGACGTGCCGTGATTGGCTAGCGAGACACATGATGAAATTAACTTCAAACTTTGCAGACGCGCTGTGATTGGCTAGCGAGACGTATGATGAAATTAATAATAATGTAAAAAATGTAAGCACGTCACTTCGCAGGACGTGCTGTGATTGGCTACGGAGATGCATGATGAAATTAATAACTCATAAATAGCACCGCTCACTTCACACTGGGTGTCATTTTTTTTATTTTCATTTAGGAAAAAAAAAAGCATTAGAAGGACAATATCAGTCACCAAAACTGTGTTTTCAATGTGTCTAACATTGATCAAATTGAGTTTGAAGTTCCATCCATCCATCTTCAACCGCTTATCTGGAGTCGGGTCGCGGGAGCAACAGTTCATGCACAGAGCGTGTCTAATCAAATACATTTTAAATATCAAAATATTGAAGCAAGCAAATTAAAAACCTGAACATTTATTTCTGACCTGGGGAGATTAACTGTTAACCACTCTAGTCCACAGCAATGATTACTATTGGAATATATTGCAAGTTCCCCCCTAGTCCCCAGTTGTTCTCAGCTAGTCCACACTATTGTATCGCATTTCATCGCATAAGTCAGTGGTTTTAAGGCAAATTTATATGTATTTGGCCGCATCTGTTGTTACACATTTTCAAATGTATTCCAATTTGTCAAGATTTTTCAGAACTTTTCTAAAATAGCAGATCTACAACCTGTAGATCGGCTATTTTTGAATAGCCTAAAATAAGGTTAAAGTGGTTAAACTGATTTTGTTGCTACATTAACTCATTTTGCTGGGGAACCCCAGGAATCCCCTCAAGGATACCTGGGGGTCCCCAGACCCTGTTTTGAGAACCACTGGCATAAGTAAGTCGGAATGTTAACACTTATTTTTACAAAGCCAAATCACTTACACACTTTGAAGCATTTTAAAATTAGGGTAATAGTGTTTCCAATTAGGATGATGGTGTTTCCTGTCGATACTAATACAGGTGTTCCCTGTCTATAGAGTGTTAGGGAGATATAGGTGTTTCCTGTCTATACTATTATGGTTTTCCCCATAGATATATAAACGTAGATATACTGTAGGCCACCTCATTGGCCACTGTTGTTCATTGGAGCAATGTGTAATTGCGGCGCCATATTTTGTAGGGAGAGCCGTACCTCCTAATGCATGTATACCCCATGTACTGTATGTCTACTGAAGCAGGAGGTCTTTCTAAAATCTTATTCGTCATAACTGGCGGAATTCTCAAATTATTTTCACACGGTTTGGTTTGTTACAAAATGTCAGACATGTAGCCTAGTTATGATAGGATAATGGTTAAATAAAAATGTGTGTTTTCATATATACCAAAACACCTTATCTTACATAGATAATAATACTAATGGTTATAATACAGAAAATTTGTTTTAGTTTCAGGTACTTTTAAATATTTCTTGCAGTGGCAAGCTGCCCTACATAATATGGGGCAGCGTTGACGTGCGGCCCAGTGGCCATGAGGCTTCTATGTATTTATTTCTATGGTTTTTCCTATCAGGGTCGTCTTTTAATTATTTCTTCTGCACTGTAACTTTATTTGAACTTTTTTATTTGTTTTTACTGAATTCAAATGTCCTAATATAATATGTTTCTATTGCTTACTGTTTTTATATAAAGCACATTGAGTTGCCCTGATGTTGAAATGTGCTATACAAATAAACTTGCCTTGCTTTGCCTACAAACAGATTTCATGTCATTAATGTAACAGAAAGAACAAAGGACGTACTGTGTAGGATCCTGTGGAATACCACAAATAATTTATCCTGTAATGTGCTGTTGATACCCATTCACTTTTATTAAAATAACAAAAAAAGTCCAAACTAAACATGACAATCCCCTCATACAATATATATGTCTATGAATTGAATACCAAGGCCCTCATTGGAAACAAGTCCGCAAGGACTTTCATGAACGGACCTGTTAGACAAAGTATTTTAAATGTAACTGTGCTGTTTTACATTTTTTGCCTTATTCAATCAATAAAAAAGAAACAGTGTTAAATAGCTCTATATTGTGAATGGGCACTCTCTCTTGATTGGCTGAAATTGGCAACCCACCTGCAGTGACATTTAAGAGAACATGAGGCACAATTATGTTTTCTCATTCCTTTATTGATATTGTGACATTCCATTCAAAACCAAGCAAATTAAAGCCAAAACCTAACATCTGAACTTCAAACCATTCATGATCAAGGGCCCAGATCCCAGGGGGGAAGGAACGGATAGAAACACAACAGTGGAGCTGAAAAACGGAAAGATAAATAATCACCTCAGACCACCCTAGAGGGTTTAGGTCCACACATCACCTCAGACCACCCTAGAGGGTTTAGGTCCACACATCACCACAGACCACCCTAGAGGACCAGGTCCACCCATCACCTCAGACCACCCTAGAGGGTTTAGGTCCACACATCACCTCAGACCACACTAGAGGACTAGGTCCACACATCACCTCAGACCACCCTAGAGTACCAGGTCCACCCATCACCTCAGACCACCCTAGGGGATCAGGTCCACACATCACCTTAGACCACCCTAGAAGGTCTAAGCCCACCCATCACCTCAGACAACCCATAGAGGACCAGGTCCACCCATCACCTCAGACCACCCTAGGGGATCAGGTCCACACATCACAGGGAAATAGTGATGTCATGATGATCGTAACACATTAATTATCACACATTATAAATGATTACATAATAATAAATGACTTATGGTCAATTATAAAATAATAAAACCTTTTTCATAAACATGGTTGACTGACTTCCATTCAGATGGATATTACTATTATGTTATGAAGAACTCTGATTGTGTGTGTGATCATTTATTTAATGTTTCAATATAGTGTAGAACCGAAATATTGTGTTTGTGTTTTCTGACGACAGAAACTATACAAAGTAATTTGATGAACCGCCCACACTAATTGGGACTCTAAACCCTGAGCTTTAACCTCACATAAACTATGTATATAAACCTAACTTTAACCCTAACCTTAACCTCACCTCAAAACCACGTCGACCTGGGCGAAACACCGGGAAAAGACAGTAATTATCGTTAGCCTTAGCAAGCCAATTAGCCTTTTTAATTGTTTAAAGGACACATTAGTGAAAAAGGTTGATGATGTCATCATTGTGTTGCTGTTATGAGTATTTAAAAGCTGAATGGACACACATGTATTTCCTACTCTCTTCACCATGGGGCAGTGATGACTCTCTGCTTCTCTGAAAACACACCCAGGTGTTCTGTGAAAAGACAATAAACCATTAAGAATCAGAATGTATTAACTGTGTGAACATGTTAACACTTTAGAATAACCTTTCCTTATAATAGTAAATCAATCATTCCCAAATTATTAGTTAATGTGTTATTCATAACTTGTTAAATGTGTGTTAATGGTTAAAGATTTAATAATTTAAAACTATGCTATAAATGGTTAATCATGAACAATTTATTAGTAAGGTTAGGGTTAAGGTTAGGTTCATAGACATAGTTCATGTAAGGTTAAAGGTCAGGGTTTAGGGTTAAGGTTAGGTTTGTAGACATAGTCTATGTGAGGTTAAAGGTCAGGGTTTAGGCGCCATCTGGGCGACACACCAAAGGAAGAGGGAGTCCCAATTAGTATGGGCGGTTCATGGAACTGATGAAAACACACACACGCCCCCCCCCATCCGACCACATTGTCATCAGTGTTGTCTGATACAACAAATCATTTGATTATTAAATTTGATTATTAGATCATTATCATCATTATAAGAAATTAAGCAGAAGACACATGATGATGTGAATTCACGCGACCGGGATGTTTACCAGGCTAGTTGTTTCACTTCTTACACAAGCATGTTGTTTTGTGTGTGTTTTATACACTTTTATACATAAACAAAAAGAAAAAACGTTCAGTAAAAAGAAAGAGGAAGTGAACCTGGGTGTGTGGGAGGAGTCTAAAGATTGTCATTGGTTGTCGGCACCAGAATACGACCTGATAGAAGAAGAAGAGAGACAGTTAATACACACAAACAAATGAATTCTATGTACTGTACTGTGTGTATTTTCTATAAAATGCATAAATGTACACACAATAACACAATAACATTCAGTCATAAGAAATAATGTGAACATTTGACTCTTATTTAGGACTAAATGTAACACTGATGTATTAAAGCTAAATGTGACAACATAGAACACACTTTGACCTCTAACTAGGTCGTCTAAACTAGTCTAAACCGGTTAAGGTTCTAAACCAATATAAACCAGTTTAGGTTGTGGCTTTACATGTTTGTTTGTTTGCATTTCTGTGAGGGTTCCACATGTCATGTGATCCTCTGTTGATCTGACCTCATTTCTTCCACTGGTAGTATAATAATTAATGAAACATGTTAATTAAACATGTTAATCACCTAGTTTCTTCCACTGGTAGTGTATTTTTCAATTAAACATGTTAATAAAACATGTTAATCACCTTGTTTCTTCCACTGGAAGTAGATGAATCCAGACAGGAACAAGACCAGACCCAGAACCAGACCTGATGCTCCCATGGCCACCTTGTTCTTCACTGACTCTGGCATGGAGTCATCTGACAATACAAACATCATATCATATCATATCATATCATATCATATCATATCATATCATATCATATCATATCATATCATATCATATCATATCATATCATGTCATATCATATCATATCATATCATATCATATCATATATCTTAAATACAATGAGATGGAGCTACCAGTTAAGTTTTTTCTCTTTATGTGTCCAGATGTCTAGCATGGCTGAGTAAACAAGGACTCTTTTATCAGCTTTTATCAAATCAATCTGGTCTTTAATCTGCTTTTATCAAATCAATAAGCTCATAGCGCGACACCGAGTGCCGCGCTATGAGCTTGTAGATCTGCTATTTTTTTAAAATCTTGAACATTTGCGCAAATATTTGAATATAATTTATAAATGTATTTTTTTAAACAACATTTTTAACTCAAACATTTTCTTCTGGAACAACATATTTTGATGGGGATCAGCAGCCAAAAACATATCAATTTGGGGGTCCTTGACAAGAAAATGTTTTAGCACCACTGATTTTTTCAGAAAAATTAAGAAATATGTTGAGAGACATTTGACAGTTACAAATGTTTGCTTTAAAAATAAATGTATTGAAAGATTTGCACAAATGTTCACGATTTTTCAAAAATAGCACATCTACAAGCTCATAGTGCGGCACTCGGTGCCACGCTATGAGCTTTCATATCTGCTATTTTGACAGTAGATTACACTAGATTACAGTAACTGACCCCACTCCATCTTGATAGGCGCGGTCAGGCTGGGATGTTCCACCATGCATGTGATCTTCTCTCCTGATCTATAATACAAATACACACACACACACACACACACACACACACACACACACACACACACACACACACACACACACACACACACACACACACACACACACACACACACACATACACATACACATACACACACACACACGCACACACACGCACACACGCACACACGCACTGGTAGTACCAGCAGAGGTGTCTATTAGTTGTGTATTTCTATAGGTGTCTGTTAGGTGTGTACCTGGGTGTGTACTCCAGGTAGGAGTGGTACTGGTAGTACCAGTCTCCATCAGACAGCTCATCCGTAGAGGAGAGACCAGAGGTCAAAGGTTCTTGACCTATCCACCAGGTCACCAGGATCACTTTAGGATAGAAGTCGTAGCTGCTGCACCTCAACATGTGAGTGTGTTCACCACGACGAGGGGGAGTCTCTGACTTCAGTCTCACTTTGGGCTCCACTCCTAAAAAAGATGATGATGATTATTATTATTATTATATTTATTATTATATACCAGTCATAGGAACATGTCATTATAATTAACAATTGTATATCATCCAAATGCGATCCAAATGATCCAGAAAGCCGCAACAAACTTGGTCTTCAAACAGACAAAAGGTTCACATTTCCAGGCTCTCACCCGTTTTCCTCTCTCTCCTCTGGCTCCCAGTTGCTGCCCTCACAGAGGTATGACACCCCATATCTTCAAGACTCTACTCCCTTCTCTAAAACACCCTGGTCAACGCTCCACACGTCCTAGACTCTTCTCCCTTCTCTAAAACACCCTGGTCAACGCTCCACACGTCCTAGACTCTTCTCCCTTCTCTAAAACACCCTGGTCAACGCTCCACACGTCCTAGACTCTTCTCCCTTCTCTAAAACACCCTGGACAACGCTCCACACGTGCTAGACTCTTCTCCCTTCTCTAAAACACCCTGGACAACGCTCCACACGTCCTAGACTCTTCTCCCTTCTCTAAAACACCCTGGACAACGCTCCACACGTCTGAAACTCTTCTCCCTTCTCTAAAACACCCTGGTCAACGCTCCACACGTCCTAGACTCTTCTCCCTTCTCTAAAACACCCTGGACAACGCTCTAGCACTAGACCTAGCCTTGATGACCTTGCAGGCTTATGCAAAGGTTAAAATGTAATTTAGATATCATATTATGTAGACAGATGCCAGGTTCATTGTAGACCTGGCATCCTATAGTTTGGATAGTTTCAATGTACATATATATATATTTTTTGTTTGATATTATAGTGTTTAGACTTAATGATATAGGTTCTTGGTTTACCTATGATCCTAGATTACTATTTCTATGCATTTGATGTATTACCTTGTGTTTTCCTTACTTACTGTAAATCACTCTGGATTAAGAGCTTCTGATAAATGCCTACATTGCAATTGTAAGTGTCAATGTTTGGCCACCAGATGGCACCAGAGAATAACATTTCATAGAGTACTGTAGATTCTACAATAGTCTACAGTTTTCTACAAAGTAGAATTCATTTATATAATGTAATTTAAACATATTAAATAATTCATAGTTACACAGTGCTTTACATAAACAACAATAAACCAAGCAATATCATGTAATGAAAATAGTTCAAACGAACTAGAGTAGAAACAAACAAAACAATATATAAATACACATAATCCTGCTAAATATTACTAAAGTGATTAAAAACATACAACACAAACTATTAAAGACAATAATTAAAATATAAAATCAGGTGGTGAAATGAAGTGTATAGAGGTGTGTTTTAGCCTGCATGGTTCTTTTTAAAGTTCATTTAAAAACATTAATCCTGGTGTCTCTGTTTTAGGCAGGTCATTATATGAGGGTGAAAACACTCAGAAATAGATCTATATGTTTCATTTATACTCTACAATGGTGACACCACATGTTGTGAGCTTGTAGATCTGCTATTTCCACTGCGTGATGACCGGCGGTCTCTCCGGTAGGAGACTCAAAGAGTCTCCTTTGAGTCTCCTACCGGATACATTAGCATCTTTCCACCGGTAATCAAATTATTGTCTCAGGAATGAGACAAAAACTAAACAATCGCCATGAATTCAAGGCTTCATGGGGTTTAATTGATAGAAAATACGTCATTTTTGGGGTGAACTACTCTTTTAAGTGTTTAAGAGGATCTGAAATGTTTCTCAGCAGATTAAGTAATGTTTTATAATCATTATCAGATCAATATTAACACCATTAATCATCTCTGAATAGAATCATGTGATTTCATGTTAAAGTTTATGAGGTGATGAGTGTTGAGTGCTGCTCTGAGATCAGCTCACCTCTCTTGTTCAGAACAGCAGAGTAGTAGATCTCAATGTTGGGTTTGCAGTATGCCTCTCGTTGTGCTCTGCTCACAGCCAGTCTTGTAGGATCTTTATTGAGGCGCTCTGCGTTCTTCACACCAAGCTCAGTGTATCCAACAAACTGATCTACTCTACTGTCCCACCTGAGGAACTCATCACCATCGAAATTCCATGAGTATATGTACTGTATGTCCTTCAGCTCACTGGAGTTAAACACACAGCGGGAAGCCTGATAGAGCATATATCCATCTGGAAATAGACAATCAAAAATGTCATTAATGTTCAGTTTTATTATCATCTGTATCATATCAACACTAGGCTAACTGCCCACCATCGGCCAAATATGTCACTGCATAAAGTCTAAATTAGGTTCAGGATGTGAAATCTGGCATTAAAATGTGTTGAATGTATATTGAATATCTTAAATACAATGAGATTGAGCTACCAGTTACGTTTTTTCTCTCCATGTGTCCAGATGTCTAGCATGGCTGAGTAAACAAAGACTCTGTCTGTCTGCCTGTCTGTCTGCCTGTCTGCCTGTCTGCCTGTCTGCCTGTCTGTCTGTCTGTCTGTCTGTCTGTCTGTCAGACCCCATCATGTATTTTCAGGATAACCCCTTTCTTTGTACCTTTCTTTGTACCTGATCTGCTATTTGAAAATAGCAGATCTACAAGCCCGTACGAGCTTGTAGATCTGCTATTTTCAAACATTTTAGTACTTTTATTTTTGGTACTTTAAGTAAATATTGATGCCAATACTTTTGTACTTTCACTCAAGTAAATTTTGAATTCCGGACTTTTACTTGTAACAGAGTACTTCATACTTCATTGATACTTTTACTTAAGTAAAACATTTGAGTATTTTTCCCACCAATGACAAGGTAAATCAAGGTAAGTCACATAAGTAGAGAGAGTAGAGAGAACAATGTAGAGCCTCAAAGAAACTATAGGATACCAAGTCAAACATTATAACAATCAGCTGAGTTATATTAAACAAATAAAGGTCATTGTTTATACTGTAATTAAAGCCTATTTTGGGAGGTCCCCAGTTAAATAGGATTATGTTTTGCAATATAGAGAAGTACTCTGTTACAATTAAAAGTCCGGAATTCAAAATGTACTTGAATAAAAGGACAAAAGTATTTGCATCAAAATGTACTTAAAGTACCAAAATTAAAAATACTCATTATACAAAATGTCCCGTTTCAAGTTTTGAAATGTATACAAATCTTTTGAAAATAGCAGATCTACAAGCTCACAATGCATCAAATCGTGATTAGTGACGCATTGTGAGCTTGTAGATCGGCTATTTTCAAATGGCCTATAGGGCTGAAGTGGTTACTGTATGTTTTGTAATGATAATCAAAATCTACAAAGTAACTAGTAACTAAAGTTTTCAAATAATTGTAGTGGAGTAAAAGTACAATATTGGCCTCTGAGATGTAGTGGAGTAGAAGTAAAAGTATTGGAAATTGGAAATACTTGAGTAAAGTACAAATGCCTCAAAATTGTACTTAAGTAGGCTACAGTACTTGAGTACACCTGACCTCTGTAATTTAATTCATGAATCACAGGAACATTTTGATGGTTACTGTTGTATAATCGTATTATCTTGGATTTTGACATGATTCATATGTCTTTTAATTGAAAATCCAAATAAATAAAGTAAAGTGTATCAGATACGCTCAGTGGTCATTGGTCATGGGCCGCGGTAACACGCCGTCCCACCAGTCTTTTGAGCAGGAGCACGCACACGCACATGCATCCATTAAAACAACCCTTAAGTTCACACCTCAACAAAGGCTGCCGACTGCCGGGTGTCACACCAGGTGAATTAACATAGGAATGAGCCTAGATGCATATCAATATTGTCCATTGTGTGACCTGTAGTGTAGGTGTTAAGCCACGTGCGCGTGACCTCTTTAAAATAGTGTCCCACCAGAGATAGATTCACCAAATCAACACTGGATACGCTTCCTCAGACGGTTTTTGGATGGTATACGCTTAAAAAAAAAAAATCTGCACAGTATACTATGTATATAGTGTAACACGGTAGAACACACCACTGCATCTACATAGTTGTACCATCTACACCTCACCTACAGCTCAGGCTGTACAGAGCAGATACTAATGCATAGATTTGTAAAAAATAGATAAAAAATAAGGCACTTTGAGCACATTATTCATGTTTACTAGAAATACATATTATTTAGAAAATATTTCACCATAAATGCTTAATATACATGTTTAAACATTTTCGTTAATGTTAAATATATTCAACCGTTTTAGTTAATAACTATTGTGTTCATAGTATTCATGTACCTTTCACTGGTGGTTTCTTCAAGGCAGTGCGAATGGTGTCCAGGTTGTGTTTGCAGATCGCCTGATTATTCACAGCTCTTCCATAAGCTCCTGGCTGGAAGGTGATATGATCTACAAACGGAGGCTGAGGCTCCACCACCTTCCCTTTGTTGAAGTCTGCGTACGCCATCACTTCACCATCCAGTGACCACATCACCTCTTTATATGGGTCTTTAACTGTGTCTGAACAGCCAATGACTTTAATGTTCTCATGGAACACTGAAAATAAAACAAATATGAAATTAAATTCAACAACAAACTTCTTCACAGTGACAATAACACATAATCATCATGTTAAACATTCATGTTTGCAGTGGTGGAAAAAGTACTCAAATATTTTACTTAAGTAAAAGTATCAATACTGCAATTTAGCACTAGGCTACTCTGTTACAAGTAGAAGTCCGGAATTAAAAATGTACTTTAGTAAAAGTACACAAATAATGCTATAAAAAAATATTTAAAGTACCAAAAGTAAAAGTACTAAAATGTTTGAAAATATCAGATCTACAAGCTCACAACACATCGCGATGGACACGATGTGAGCTTGTAGATCGGCTATTTTCAAATAGCCTAGGTTTAAAATAGGGCTAAAGTGGTTAATGTATTTTTAATAATGTTATAATTTATATCTGCAAAGTAACTAGTAACTAAAGTTTTCAAATAATTGTAGTGGAGTAAAAGTACAATATTTGCCTGTGAGATGTAGTGGAGTAGTAGTAAAAGTACTGGAAATTGGAAATACTCCAGTAAAGATAAAGTATAAGTACCTCAAAATTGTACTTGAGTACAGTACTTTAGTAAATGTAATTAGTTACTATACACCACTGCATGTTTGGTTCTTATATGAAGTGAGAGGTTGGATATTAAAAGTAACTTCCTGTCAAACGTTTTATTCACACTGAAACAGATTCAATTTGTTTGCATTTTATTATGAAAGTAATTCATACAGAATTATTTATTTCATGATGTCACAACAACAGTTCATAACGTCTGTTTTAATGTTTATGTATTTGGACCAACATTCAAGATCCAATACTGTATATACAGGTAGTAAAAGGTGTGTGTGTGTGTGTGTGTGTGTGTGTGTGTGTGTGTGTGTGTGTGTGTGTGTGTGTGTGTGTGTGTGTGTGTGTGTGTGTGTGTGTGTGTGTGTGTGTGTGTGTGTGTGTGTGTGTGTATTGTGCATTGCTCATATTTAATTTTATATAATAACAGTATATATAAATGTATATATTAGATAATAACATAAATATAATGTACTTACTTCCTGGGATGGCTTTGACATGAAGTACAGAGGAGAGGATGAGGAGGGTGGCTGTAATCTTCATCATCACTGATCAAAACAGAACTGAATTTAATAGATGAGAATAAACAGATGAGAATAAACAGATGAGAATAAACAGATGTGAATAAACAGATGAGAATAAACAGATGAGAATAAACAGATCAGAATAAACAGATGTTTACTGAAAGAGAAGTTCTGGAGTCTGAAAGAGAATGATGGAGGATCTGTTCTGTAGTTTAGAAGAATCAGCCAATCAGATTAAAGATATGATGTTACATCATCTGTTTCCAAGAAGACGACAGTCTGGATTATTGCACGTATCATGAACAGTATATAGCTGCTGCTTATGCACCTTATGTCTCATGTACATGCTGTACCTTATGCATCTTATGTCTAACCTCATGTACATACTGTACCTTGTGTCTAACCTCTTATACATACAGTATGCACATATCTTTGTTTAATTCATCTTTTATTCTCTCCTTGCCGCCCCCCCCCCGTCTTCTTTTCTTTCTCTTTCTGAAAATAACTAAAATGGAGCTGCAAAAAAATAATTTCACCCACTTCTTTACACCTTTAACCTGTGATGTGACAATAAAGATGATTCTGATTATGTTGAACAGGAACACAACATTATTTCCAATTCCATAGTGGAAAATAATACCAGTCAGAGTTCCATAGCTTTTGTCTCCCCACCCCGACAAAATCTTGCCCCCCTACTGACAGAGGCTATAATCGCTTGTCTGTACGTGCATGCGTGCGTGCGTGCGTGCGTGCGTGCGTGCGTGCGTGCGTGCGTGCGTGCGTGCGTGCGTGCGTGCGTGCGTGCGTGCGTGTGTGTGTGTGTATGTGTGTTTGTGTGTGTGTGTTCAGCGTCACTGGTAAAATGCTGTTCAGGTTCATTAAACATCAATCCAAGCCTCATTACATCTCACTGCTGAAACCATCAAATGTCTTTAAAAACACACTGGTCATGTGATCAATGTGTGTGTGTGTGTGTGTGTGTGTGTGTGTGTGTGTGTGTGTGTGTGTGTGTGTGTGTGTGTGTGTGTGTGTGTGCGTGTGTGCTTGTGTGCGCGTGTGTGTGTGTGTGTGTGTGTGCGTGTGTGTGTCATTTGTTTGTATTGTGCATCGTTCTTATTTGGTTTTATATAATAACAGTAGATATAAATGTATATATTATATAATAACATAAATATAATGTACTTACTTCCTGGGATTGCTTTGACATGCAGTACAGAGGAGAGGATGAGGAGGGTGGCTGATCAAAACTGAACTGAATTTAATAGATGGGAATTAACAGACGAGAATAAACAGATGAGAATAAACAGATGAGATAAACGGATCAGAATAAACAGATCAGAATAAACAGATCAGAATAAAAAGATCAGAATAAACAGATCAGAATAAACAGATGTTTACTGAAAGAGAAGTTCTGGAGTCTGAAAGAGAATGAAGGAGGACTCGTTCTTTAGTTCAGAAGAATCAGCCAATCAGATTAAAGATATGATGTTACATCATCTGTTTCTGGAAAGAGGACAGTCTGGATTATTTCACTTATCATGAATAGTATAGCTGCTGCTGATGCACCTTATGTCTCCTCATGTACATACTGTACCTTATATGCACCTTATTGTCTAACCTCATGTACATACTGTATGTAAATATCTTTGTTTAATTCATCTTTTATTATCTCCTTGCCCCTCCCCCGTCTTCTTTTCTTTCTCTTTCTGAAAATAACTAAAACGATGGAGCTGCACTAAAAATTATTTCACCCACTTCTTTACACCTTTAACCTGTGATGTAACAATAAAGATTCTGATTCTGTTGAAGAGAAACACAAGAAAGAAAGAAAGAAAGAAAGAAAGAAAGGGGGACAACTTGAATCAGAAAGTAAAATATCTGGGAACTTCACAAGAGAATACCCAAATAAAATGCTGGAGCACTCCACTGGTCTACTCTGCTAATATAATATGTATTATTATGCAGGGTGACAAGGGGGTGTGGTCTCTGAAGACCATATCAAAGATTGTTAATTTAGCAAGATACACAATCTTCATTGGAGCTACTAGAGGCGAAGTAGTACACAAATCCTACAAATGGTGTCCTAAGTAGGCGTGGTTTGCTTCTCCCCTGACCATCCCACCACCCTCCCCCTCCCCTCTCCCTGGCTGACAACGTCATGTGGATGTGTATTTATGTATTTTCTTCATTAAAGAAAATAAATGCTTTACATGTTTGAAAGTGCACTGTTTATTGGCAAAGATGCTTTTAAGAAACCTATGAAATTCCCCCTACAAACACACATGTATTATTCAGTCTTGTTTTATGCTAGATGTGCTCCTGTTTCTGCTCAATGTTAACCATATATAGAGAGATATATGTAATATATGATATATATATGTTTAGCATGAATGTTTAACAAAATGTCATGATTCCCAAATTCCCAATCACTCAGGTTACATCAACAACTTTCCTTGGAGTAATTATCCATGATAGACTAAGCTGGAAAAGCCACATTAGCCATGTCTGTAAAAAAATATCTAAATATGTCGGCATTATTGGCAAATTCCGTAGTTTTGTTCATCATAAGTGTCTCCTAACCCTTTATTATAGTTTAATTTATCCGTATCTTATGTATTGCGATATCATTTGGGGAGCTACTTATCCTTCACATCTAAACAAACTCCATATGTTGCAAAAAAAGATTCTGCAGGATTGCTACGTGTAGTGATTGGTCTGCTCATTCTGCCCCACTTTTCAAACAACTTAATATTTTATCAAATTTTAATTTACATAAATACCAAACCTGTAACTTTATTTTCAAAATACTCCAGATTCATTTTCTTTGCCCTGTAAAGCCTTCTTCCAGTTCAGTGATGTGCACCATTTTAATACAAGACAAGCAAATCATTTACATCTCCCAAAGTTCCTTACTGGTCTGTGTAAATTTTCCATAGGGGGGCTCAGCTATGGAACAAGCTATATTAATATCTCATCGAAGGCTGCTTTGCCAAATCATTTTAAATATAAACTAAAAACCCATTTGATTAATCATAATTATTTAACAACTCCCAGACACATCCACTCTTACACCCACCCACACACACTTGCACCTACACCATTTTATACTAAAATGTATTTTTTCTAGTATTCATACTGTGTATCTATTGTTGTATTTGTATGTTTGTATAATTGTATGTATGTTGCCAAATAATTTATTTTTGGTTTCTATTACTATGTATTTCTTTCTTGTATTTCTTAAGTGAAGTGAGATTAACCTTATAAATCCGAAAGGGTTTTCTAAATCTCACCTGCACATCCAACACAATATTATGCTGTTGCTAAAAATGTGTTGTTTTTAAATGTGCAAATAAATAATAAAAATTAAAATAAAATAAACAAATCATACCCCATCAACCAAGACATTTAATAATGGAAAATTATATTGAGCATTGGAACACACATTGTATTTATTTTTTAATATGTCCATATGATTTCACATACTATATTCTGAATCTCAGTTTATCAGTTTTTAGAGCATCTTATGGGGACAGAGCATAGAGTTAAAATCTAATATAATAATAAAATATAATATAAGGGACAGAGCCCTCTATGTCTCGTCCGTCAGACTGCAGATGGACCGAGATGGACCCTTCAGATATCTTCCCAAATCTCGCGAGAGTGTGTTGCTGGGATAGAGAAAAGTCGATAACAAATTTGATTTTCTCCTCATTTGTGTCACAAAAAAAAAAGCCATTTTAGTATGAAAATCTTGTACATATTGTGTGTCTTGTGACGATTGGGTCCAATATTTAGTTCAGTAACCATGGAGCTAAAGAATGGTTCAGAAGCTGTGTTCATGTTCACTCTTCCATTGGAATCAATAGACTCCAAGCTGCTTCCTGTCTCCTAAAAAGGCGCCCACCTACGTCACGCAGAAACGGGAAGTAAACCGGAGAATGCGACTCTTGCTATTTCCCTCTTGGACCATATTCACATGGCGGCCATTTGCTATTAAGTTAATGAAATGCCACCCCGTTTCTTCAATGCAAAATGCAAAAATGACCACCATGTGAATATGGTCTATTTCCAATTCCATAGTGTAAAATAATACCAGTCCGAGTTCCATAGCTTTTGTCTCCCCCCTCCCCTCCCACAAAATCTTGCCCCCCCCCACTGACAGAGACTGAAATTGTGTGTGTGCGTGTGTGTGTGTGTGTGTGTGTGTGTGTGTGTGTGTGTGTGTGTGTGTGTGTGTGTGTGTGTGTGTGTGTGTGTGTGTGTGTGTGTGTGTGTGTGTGTGTGTGTGTGTGTTTGTGGTTGGTTGAAGCCTCTCACTGGAAACTCCCCAAACTTGTATTTCACTTCCTGATTCACTCAACAGCCAATCAGGATTATTATTTTATTAAACATCAGCAGCTACTAGAGATAGTTGAGAGAGACATGTTGATGTGAACAACCTGACAGACTGACTGTACATTTATTAATTTTTTTGTATTGTTTTATTTGGCTCGCTTTGACAATGTAAACATATTGGAATAGGAAACTGTTGTGTCATTAGACAACACAGGTTTAATTTTGACATCTGCCCAGTGGAAGCAGATGTCGTCAACACTGTTTGAACGGTTTCCTTTTTTTGATGGCGGGGGGGTGAACTCAACGAAAACGTGCACTCCTTTTTCAATCTGACTGGCTTTCCAACCATACTGTAACATAAAATACCAGCAAAGGGGATGTTTTTATACACTGAAAAATCATTGTTTAAAGCAGCACTATGTAACTTTGTAACTACTATATAGCATAGTATGTCCCACAAAATTATAAAATTATATGTTTAGGCAATAACAATCATCCTTCCATAAATGTATAGACTCAGGGGGGTCCCTGCTAGGGGCTTGACTGTATTACTATGTATAGACTCAGGGGGGTCCCTGCTAGGGGCTTGACTGTATTACTATGTACAGACTCAGGGGGGTCCCTGCTAGGGGCTTGACTGTATTACTATGTATAGACTCAGGGGGGTCCCTGCTAGGGGCTTGACTGTATTACTTTGCATTATTGTTAGTATTAGTATGCAATTTAGCAGTAGGCTACTATGTTACAAGTAAAAGTCTGGAATTAAAAATGTACTTTAGTAAAAGTACAAAAATAATGCTATAAACATTTATTTAAAGTACCAACAGTAAAAGTACTAAAATGTTTGAAAATATCAGATCTACAAGCTCACAACACGTCGCGATGGACACGTTGTGAGCTTGTAGATCGGCTATTTTCAAATAGCCTAGGTTTAAAATAGAGCTAAAGTGGTTAATGTATTTTTAATAATGTTATAATTTATATCTGCAAAGTAACTAGTAACTAAAATTTTCAAATAATTGTAGTGGAGTAAAAGTACAATATTTGCCTGTGAGATGTAAGTAGAAGTAAAAGTACTGGCATTTGGAAATACTCCTGTAAAGATAAAGTATAAGTACCTCATAATTGTACAGTACGTAAATGTAATTAGTTACTTTACACCACTGCATGCTTGGTTCTTATATGAAGTGAACGGTTGGATATTAAAAGTAACTTCCTGTCAAACGTTTTATTCACACTGAAACAGATTCAAATGTTTTTTTTGTTTTGTATTTTATTATGAAAGTAATTCATACGGAATGATTTATTTCATGATGTCACAACAACAGTTCCTAACATCTATTTTAATGTTTATGTATTTGGACCAACATTCAAGATTCAATACTGTATATACAGTTAAAAGTCTGTGTGTGTGTGTGTGTGTGTGTGTGTGTGTGTGTGTGTGTGTGTGTGTGTGTGTGTGTGTGTGTGTGTGTGTGTGTGTGTGTGTGTGTGTGTCATTTGTTTGTATTGTGCATTGTTCATATTTAATTTGATATAATAACGGTAGATATAAATGTATATATTATATAATAACAGTAGATATAAATGTATATATTATATAATAACATAAATATAATGTACTTACTTCCTGGGATCGCTTTGACATGAAGTACAGAGGATGAGGAGGGTGGCTGTAATCTTCATCATCACTGATCAAAACTGAACCGAATTTAATAGATGAGAATAAACAGATGAGAATAAACAGATCAGAATAAACAGATGAGAATAAACAGATGAGAATAAAAAGATCAGAATAAACAGATGAGAATAAACAGATGAGAATAAACAGATGAGAATAAACAGATGAGAGAATAAACAGATCAGAATAAACAAAAGAGAATAAACAGATCAGAATAACAGATCAGAACAAACAGATGTTAATAAACAGATCAGAATAAACAGATGAGAATAAACAGATCAGAATAAACAGATCAGAATAAACAGATGTTTACTGAAAGAGAAGTTCTTGAGTCTGAAAGAGAATGAAGGAGGACTTGTAAGATTCAGCCAAAGGTGACATCTTAGGGCGGTTTCAGACTGGATCCGTTTGAATCGAAGCGTTCCCGAGTACGCTTGGCTTCTCCCAGCTGGTCAGCATTCACACTGGCCAAAATCCTTTCGTACTCGACCATTTAATTTAGCAGTAATGGTAAATATGTGCCTCATGGGGGCGCTGTTGACTATGGGGCTTTGGAAGAGAGAATGTCATTCTCAGAAGAAAAGTCACTCTAGAGTGAATAATAAAGTTTGACTGTGTTCCTGACGATGTCTTGAGTTATAATAACAACAGATCAACAATACACAACCAAAGCAGTGTGTGCACTGGTCTTTGAAACCTCGAAATGTAACGTCGTCTGTTAATATGATATTGGCGTCACGGACGCATCCTTGGTATGACGTCACGGACTAACCCTTGGTGTATTTATCCTTATAAATACGTTCGCCACACATGTGTTTTTTGTTTATTATTTTTCACGGCTCGTGCTACTCAAACACTAGCGGGATTATTATTTCTTGTCAACATTCAAGTAGAACAATGAGAAGGTATAACCCAGCTAAAATAATGCGTCATTATAACAAATATAAAAATGATATATGATTAGCAGTCCAGTCTGTCCACTTCCTTCTCTTGGTACGGATGGATTCACACTGCCGCGTTCCGTTCCCGACTCCGCAGCAATCGGACCCGAGACTACCTCCCCAGGTGGTTTCGAGTACGGTACGGTGATGCGTTACGGGGAACGGTTCGCTACGTTCACTGTTACGAACATTCAGGGCATACTCACCCATACTCGCCTATCCCCATAAATGGAGACAAAGTCTGACAGTATAGAATAGCTAGAAAAGGAGATTCCTAAAGCATACCTAGCTCTGACATCAGAACACTCCTTCTAGAAACCCCATATACGGAGATAACCGGAACCATCCAGGACTGACATCGTAGTCCCCGGTTTGGGCATGACAGACATAGCCAGCTCCATATGTGGGAATGCCTGACACCACCTGACATCACCGCCGTGATGTCAGGAGCCACCCTCAGTGGTATAAAACAAGCCGTATGTCAGGGTTGAACTAATCTCATCATCGGCATTAGACCCAGTCTTAACCCTTCCAGAGTGAACAACATAGACCCAATCAGGAATAGCTCATCAGACAATCCAGTGTCCTCGGCGACGCTCGAAGATAATCTTAACTCTCTCCAGAGCAGCAGGAGATTAGCTGGCCTTACAACCCAGTTAATCACGGATGGCATATTCAGGACGACTAGCTGGCCTTACAAACCAGCTAGGCCTTCACAGTGGCTCTTGAGTCCGGTTCTAAACAATCAGCCGATTATAAGTGTTTCAATGGTCCTTCCACCGGAGAGCCGGATTCAGGGCTTACTGTAGGGGCAACAGCTCAGATCACGGAGCCCATCACCTGGCTTGAGCGGCCGTCCCCTCGGGTGACCCGCTCAAGGCAGAGTTCCAGTTCCTCCGCGACCGATCAGGGTTCGGCACGCAGGAGACGCCGCTCGAGGCCTGAACGACGGTCCCATAGGGCGACCCGTTCAAGGCAGAGCTCATCAGCGACCGATCAGAGTTCGGCACGCCCATCACCTGGCTTGAGCGGCCGTCCCCTCGGGTGACCCGCTCAAGGCAGAGTTCCAGTTCCTCCGCGACCGATCAGGGTTCGGCACGCAGGAGACGCCGCTCGAGGCCTGAACGACGGTCCCATAGGGCGACCCGTTCAAGGCAGAGCTCATCAGCGACCGATCAGAGTTCGGCACGCCCATCACCTGGCTTGAGCGGCCGTCCCCTCGGGTGACCCGCTCAAGGCAGAGTTCCAGTTCCTCCGCGACCGATCAGGGTTCGGCACGCAGGAGACGCCGCTCGAGGCCTGAACGACGGTCCCATAGGGCGACCCGTTCAAGGCAGAGCTCATCAGCGACCGATCAGAGTTCGGCACGCCCATCACCTGGCTTGAGCGGCCGTCCCCTCGGGTGACCCGCTCAAGGCAGAGTTCCAGTTCATCCGCGACCGATCAGGGTTCGGCACGCAGGAGACACCGCTCGAGGCCTGAACGACGGTCCCATAGGGCGACCCGTTCAAGGCAGAGCTCATCAGCGACCGATCAGAGTTCGGCACGCAGGGTACGATACTCGAGGCCTGAACGGCGGTCCCATAGGGTGACTCGCTCAAGGCAGAGTTCCAGTTCCTCATGGGGCAGCGGGCTCATCACTACCACATAAATAAACCTCATCTGAATGTCCTCATGGGGCAGCGGGCTCATCACTACCTCAAGTAATGTATGATGGGTCAAAACAGACAAAAACTGAGACACAGGCATAGGCGAGGAAATGTTCTCTGACTTTGGACGTATTCCCACAGGAAATCCGTGGGGCGGCGTATGCCAGAGAACGTTCTTGGATTTTTAACGTATTTCCACGGGAAATCCGTGGGGCAGCTGTTACGAACATTCAGGGCATACTCACCCATACTCGCCTATCCCCATAAATGGAGACAAAGTCTGACAGTATAGAATAGCTAGAAAAGGAGATTCCTAAAGCATACCTAGCTCTGACATCAGAACACTCCTTCTAGAAACCCCATATACGGAGATAACCGGAACCATCCAGGACTGACATCGTAGTCCCCGGTTTGGGCATGACAGACATAGCCAGCTCCATATGTGGAAATGCCTGACACCACCTGACATCACCGCCGTGATGTCAGGAGCCACCCTCAGTGGTATAAAACAAGCCGTATGTCAGGGTTGAACTAATCTCATCATCGGCATTAGACCCAGTCTTAACCCTTCCAGAGTGAACAACATAGACCCAATCAGGAATAGCTCATCAGACAATCCAGTGTCCTCGGCGACGCTCGAAGATAATCTTAACTCTCTCCAGAGCAGCAGGAGATTAGCTGGCCTTACAACCCAGTTAATCACGGATGGCATATTCAGGACGACTAGCCTGCCTTACAAACCAGCTAGGCCTTCACAGTGGCTCTTGAGTCCGGTTCTAAACAATCAGCCGATTATAAGTGTTTCATTCACACTACCACAACATCTGCCATGTGGTCTGGAGTGCGCACCCGGGACCCGAGTGTGAAACGGCTCTTAGAGCGTCAGAGTGTTTAAAGGTACATAGCATACATGCACGCACGCACGCACGCACGCACGCACGCACGCACGCACGCACGCACGCACGCACGCACGCACGCACGCACGCACGCACGCACGCACGCACGCACGCACGCACGCACGCATGCACGCACACACACACACACACACACAGTACACACACACACACACACACACACACACACACACACACACACACACACACATACACACCCATACACACCCATACACACACACCAACGGTGAAGGAAGACATCAACCTGCTCATAAGAAGTAGTTATGGGTTCAGTTTCTTGCGCTCAAGGACACTTCAATATGAAGCCAGGAGGAGTCAGGGCTCAAACCGGGATCCTCTGTAAACTGAACTCACAGACGCTCCTCTAATCCAAGCCTCATTTATCTCACTGATGAAACCATCACGTCATGTGATCAAAGTGTTACTTTACAAAGTGTGTGTGTGTGTGTGTGTGTGCGTGTGTGTGTGTGTGTGTGTGTGTGTGTGTGTGTGTGTGTGTGTGTGTGTGTGTGTGTGTGTGTGTGTGTGTGTGTGTGTGTGTGTGTGTGTGTGTGTGTGTGTGTGTGTGTGTGTTCAGCGTCGCTGGTAAAATGCTGTTCATGTTCATTAAACATCAATCCAAGCCTCATTACATCTCACTATTGAAACCATCAAATGTCTTTAAAAACACACTGGTCATGTGATCAAAGTGTCACATGAGAGGTGTGTGTGTGTGTGTGTGTGTGTGTGTGTGTGTGTGTGTGTGTGTGTGTGTGTGTGTGTGTGTGTGTGTGTGTGTGTGTGTGTGTGTGTGTGTGTGTGTGTGTGTGTGTGTGTGTGCGTACGTGCGTGATTTCATTGTATGCTAATGTCTGTTTATATTGCAGTTTTTTGTCATTTCAGCACTTTTGGTTGACATGGTCATGTTACATGTGCTATAAATAAAGTTTTGGTTGAGTTGAGTTGTTACATAATAATGAAGTAAAACAGTAATCAGTATTGTTACTATCTGCCCATACTCGTTCCCCACAGAGGTCGTTAACTAGAATGATGTCCACACCTGTAACCGGCAACTCCAGCCGCACACCCATGTGAACTTCTCCATTAACCAGCTCTGTAAGGAGAGACATTTCATGCACTGGAACAGGAACAACAAACATCCTCATTCCCTGAAACTAAATGCTCTAACCTGCATCAGTTTCAGTTGTAAAAGGTAACACAGACTCTGGTACAAAAGAATCTAATGATCCACAGTCTGGTAGCACCCTCACTGGCACCTGTTTGTCTCTTCCCATCACCCATACCAAACCATTAGAAATGAATGGCATGTATGCGTCAACAGTGTTAGGCTTCAAAGGGCACCCTCTGCTGTCCTAAGGGCAAAGCCACTGGGCTGAGTGAGTTGGCCAGATTTAACCCATTAAGACCGGGAACGCATCTGTGTCATTTTAAGATTTCTTCTGGCTATTCAAGCATAGCAGATCTACAAGCTCATAGCGTGGCACTCGGTGCCGCGCTATGAGCTTGTAGATAGATATGCAAATAAATAAATAAATAAATCATGAAAGAATGTGCAAATCTTTGAATATATATGTCACAGAGAAATTGCCATTCCAGGGAAATTGAAAAAGGAGCGCTCGCTTTTAGGCGCGGGGCTTCGGCGCAGGGCTTCGGCGCGAGGCGGGGCTTTTCGAGACAGGGTTTTTTACGCGAGGCTCGCGAGGAGGAGTAGGAGGCACGATGCGGGGCTTTGATACGAGGCGGCGCGAGGAGGAGGGGGCGCGAGGTGGGGCTTTGATGCGAGGCGGACCTGGCTTTTGTTGTTCCCCCCACATAGCAACCAGGAAGCTACGCTAGGGGAACGCTGAACACGCGTTCACACGCACACGTGATAATAGTTATTGTCCATGACGGAGGCGCGCCGACTCAGCAGAGCTTGAGGCCAAGGAGGCGCGCCCTCGCGCCTGGAGGCCGTCCGAGTTGTAAACCGATAGTGGGAGAATTCATGGGTTACTATCCACGACGACACACATGTGTGCGTGTGCGTGTGTGCGTGTGCATGTGTGCACATGCACACACGCGTGCGCACACATGCGTTTGCATGTGTGCATGCGTGTGGCTTGCATTGCCCTCTAGTGTTGGTTCTACAGAATTGCCTTGGTGGGTGGTAAAAACAAGCGCTCCTTTTTCAATTTCCCTGGAATGCCAATTTCCCTGTAACATATACATTTTTAACTAAAATATTTGCTTTTAGGGGGTCCCTGGAACATTGACATGAAGAAGTTTGAGAACCACTGATATTATAGCAACATACGTTTTTTGTCTTCTTTTATTTCTCTTTCTGAAAATAACAAGAACGATGGAGCTGCACAAAAAAAGTAATTTCACCCACTTCTTAAAGATGATTCTCATTGTGTGTGTGTGTGTGTGTGTGTGTGTGTGTGTGTGTGTGTGTGTGTGTGTGTGTGTGTGTGTGTGTGTGTGTGTGTGTGTGTGTGTCATTTGTTTATATTGTGCATTGTTCATATTTGGTTCCATATGATAACAGTAGATATAAATGTATATATTATATAATAACAGATAAAAAATGACGACACGGGAATCTATGGAAAAAAAGAACGCCACTTTTCACGTCGGTCGGTGAGTAACGAGACATCAAAGACAACACTTAATTTGTCCGGTATTCTCCTTTAAGTTAATGAAATGCCACCCCGTTTCTTCAATACAAAATGCAAAAATGGCCGCCATGTGAATATGGTCTATTATTTCCAATTACATAGTGTAAAATAATACCAGTCAGAGTTCCATAACTTTTGTCTCCCGCCACCCTCTCCTCCCCCCCCTCCGACAAAATATTGCCCCCCCTACTGACAGAGGCTGAAATCGCTTGTGTGTGTGTGTGTGTGTGTGTGTGTGTGTGTGTGTGTGTGTGTGTGTGTTCAGCGTCGCTGGTAAAATGCTGTTCATGTTCATTAAACATCAATCCAAGCCTCATTACATCTCACTGCTGAAACCATCAAATGTCTTTAAAAACACACTGGTCATGTGATCAAAGTGTGTGTGTGTGTGTGTGTGTGTGTGTGTGTGTGTGTGTGTGTGTGTGTGTGTGTGTGTGTGTGTGTGTGTGTGTGTGTGTGTGTGTGTGTGTGTGTGTGTGTGTGTGTGTGTGTGTGTGTGTGTGTGTGTGTGTGTCATTTGTTTGTTTGTTGGTTTGTATTGTGCATCGTTATTATTTGGTTTAATATAATAACAGTAGATATAAATGTATATATTATATAATAACATAAATATAATGTACTTACTTCCTGGGATCGCTTTGACATGAAGTACAGAGGAGAGGATGAGGAGAGTGGTTGTAATCTTCATCATCACTGATCAAAACTGAACTGAATTTAATAGATGGGAATAAACAGTTAAGAATAAACAGATGAGAATAAACATATCAGAATAAACAGATGTTTTCTGAAAGAGAATGAAGGAGGACTCGTTCTTTAGTTCAGAATAATCAGTCAATCAGATTAAAGATATGATGTTACATCATCTGTTTCTGGAAAGAGGACAGTCTGGATTATTGCACATATCATGAACAGTATAGCTGTTGCTGATGCACCTTATGTCTCCTCATGTACATACTGTACCTTATGCACCTTATGTCTAACCTCATGTACATATTTTATGTAAATATCTTTGTTTAATTCATCTTTTATTCTCTCCTTGCCCCTCCCCCATCTTCTTTTCTTTCTCTTTCTGAAAATAACTAAAACGATGGAGCTGCACAAAAAAATAATTTCACCCACTTCTTTACACCTTTAACCTGTGATGTGACAATAAAGAGTATTCTGATTCTGTTGAAGAGAAACACAAGAAAGAAAGAAAGAAAGAAAGAAAGAAAGAAAGAAAGAAAGAAAGAAAGAAAGAAAGAAAGAAAGAAAGGGGGACAACTTGAATCAGAAAGTAAAATATCTGGTCACTTCAAAAGAGAAAACCCCAATAAAATGCTGGAGCACTCAGGTCTACTCTGCATATATGTATTATATCCTCCCCGTTGCCACCCTGTTTATTCAATGCAAAATGCAAAAATGGCCACCATGTGAATATGGTCTATTATTTCCAATTCCATAGTGTAAAATAATACCAGTCAGAGTTCCATAGCTTTTGTCTCCCCCCCCCCCCCCCTGGTTGATGCTTCTCACTGGAAACTCCCCGAACTTGTATTTCACTTCCTGATTCACTCAACAGGCAATCAGGATTATTATTTTATTAAATGTCAGCAGTTACTAGAGAGAGAGACTTGTTGATGTGAGCAACCTGACAGACTGAAAGTACATTTATTTATTTATGTATTGTTTTATCTGACTCACTTTGACAATGTAAACTGTCCTTATTGTCATGATATGTTTTAAACATATCATGACAATAAGGACACTTTGAATCTAATCTATTCCATTTCAAAGTGAAATGAGCACCAACAAGGGTTAAATAAAGCTTAGTTTAGGACTAATCAAGGACTTGTTGATCTAGGATTTATTTTATTTAGAGTTGTGTTGCACCACTTCATTTTAAGCATTGCTTAACAAATCTGCGATAACATCCTTAACCCGTGATTAAAACATAAACTTCATTGTTTGTCCTCCATCTTGGATTTGTCATGTAAATAAACAGCAATAACCAAACAATGAAGTTAGACAGTTTGTTGTCACATGATCGCTTCTCTCTTGAGTGTGTGTGTGTGTGTGTGTGTGTGTGTGTGTGTGTGTGTGTGTGTGTGTGTGTGTGTGTGTGTGTGTGTGCATAGACGGATTAAAGTGAAAATGGGCCCTGTGCACAAAATCGCAACGGACCCCCCCCCCCCCCGGTTATTGCGGTTATATTGGGCGTTTTTGGACTTTTTTTGTTACTTTATTTCGGTTTTAGGGTTAGGGTTAGGGTTGGGTTAGGGTTATGTTATTTCATTCTTATTTCTGCCTGATTTTACCGATTTTTTATCCAAAAAATAAGTATAAAAAAAAAAATATATATATATATATTATATATATATATATATATAGATATTATGTAGATATACTGTAGGCCACCTCATTGGCCACTTTTGTTCATTGGAGCAATGTGTAATTGCGGCCGCCATATTTTGTAGGGAGAGCCGTACCTCCTAATGCATGTATACCCCATGTACTGTATGTCTACTGAAGCAGGAGGTCTTTCTAAAATCGTATTCGTCATAACTGGCGGAATTCTCAAATTATTTTCACACGGTTTGGTTTGTTACAAATGTCAGACATGTAGCCTAGTTATGATAGGATAATGGTTAAATAAAAATGTGTGTCTTCATATATACCAAAACACCTTATCTTACATAGATAATACTAATGGTTCTAATACAGAAAATTTGTTTTAGTTTCAGGTACTTTTAAATATTTCTTGCAGTGGCAAGCTGCCCTACATAATATGGGGCAGCGTTGACGTGCGGCCCAGTGGCCATGAGGCTTCTATGTATTTATGTCTATGGTTTTTCCTATCAGGGTCGTCTTTTAATTATTTCTTCTGCACTGTAACTTTATTTTATTTTTATTTGTTTTTACTGAATTCAAATGTCCTAATATAATATGTTTCTTTTGCTTACTGTTTTTATGTAAAGCACATTGAGTTGCCCTGATGTTGAAATGTGCCATACAAATAAACTTGCCTTGCTTTGCCTACAAACAGATTTCATGTCATTAATGTAACAGAAAGAACAAAGGACGTACTGTAGGATCCTGTGGAATACCACAAATAATTTATCCTGTAATGTGCTGTTGATACCCATTCACTTTTATTAAAATAACAAAAAAAGTCCAAACGAAACATGACAATCCCCTCATACTGTTAGGGTGTGTTGTATATAGGACCCAAAAGTAGAACAGCCGAACCAGGTTTACAAGCAAAACGTCTTTATTAACGTTGAATTCAAAAATCCAAAATAATAACTTAGGTAAGGCTGATTGAAAGGCAGGCAGGCTGGCAGGCAGGCGGTAGGCGTGGAGGTACAGGATCTGAGACAGGGAGACAAGGAGTTAGAGATTTGCCAAAAATAGGAAAAAACTGAGGAGCTGAGGCACAGGTCTTTACCGGTCGACAACTGAATAATCTGGCAAGGGCTGGAGTCCAGAGCCAGGGCTTTTATCTGCTGGGCTTGATGAGCAGATCACTCCCAGGTGAGCAGGCAGCTCCACAGCCCGATGATGGAATTGGAAGGTAACGCCCAGGCAGGCCATCCCCACGCCCACACAGCACACACCAGACATAGGAAAAAAGGAAAAAAGGAGAAAACAGCCAGCCCATAACACATACAATATATATGTCTATGAATTGAATACCAAGGCCCTCATTGGAAACAAGTCCGCAAGGACTTTCATGGACGGACCTGTTTAAATGTAACTGTGCTGTTTTACATTTTTTGCCTTATAAAATATTAAATCAATAAAAAAAAAACAGTGTTAAATAGCTCTATATTGTGAATGGGCACTCTCTCTTGATTGGCTGAAATTGGCAACCCACCTGCAGTGACATTTAAGAGAACATGAGGAACAATTATGTTTTCTCATTCCTTTACTGATATTGTGACATTCCATTCAAAACCAAGCAAATTAAAGCCAAAATCTAACATCTGAACTTCAAACCATTCATGATCAGGGGCCCAGATCCCAGGGGGGAAGGAACGGATAGAAACACAACAGTGGAGCTGAAAAACGGAAAGATAAATAATCATCTCAGACCACCCTAGAGGGTTTAGGTCCACACATCACCTCAGACCACCCTAGAGGACCAGGTCCACCCATCACCTCAGACCACCCTAGACGGTTTAGGTCCACACATCACCTCAGACCACCCTAGAGGGTTTAGGTCCACACATCACAGGGAAATAGTGATGTCATGATGATCGTAACACATTAATTATCACACATTATAAATGATTACGTAATAATAAATGACTTATGGTCAATTATAAAATAATAAAACCTTTTTCACAACCATGGTTGACTGACTTCCATTCAGATGGATATTAATATTATATATGTTATGAAGAACTCTTATGAAGAACTCTGATTGTGTGTGTGATCATTTATTTAATGTTTCAATATAGTGTAGAACCGAAATATTATGTTTGTGTTTTCTGACGACAGAAACTATACAAAGTAATTTGATGAACCGCCCACACTAATTGGGACTCTAAACCCTGACCTTTAACCTCACATAAACTATGTCTATAAACCTAACTTTAACCCTAACCTTAACCTCACCTCAAAACCACGTCGACCTGGGCGAAACACCGGGAAAAGACAGAAATTATCGTTAGCCTTAGCTAGCCAATTAGCATTTTTAATTGTTTAAAGGACACATTAGTGAAAAAGGTTGATGATGTCATCATTGTGCTGCTGTTATGAGTATTTAAAAGCTGAATGGACACACATGTATTTCCTCCTCTCTTCACCAGGGGCAGTGATGACTCTCTGCTTCTCAGAAAACACACCCAGGTGTTCTGTGAAAAGACAATAAACCATTAAGAATCAGAATGTATTAACTGTGTGAACATGTTAACACTTTAGAATAACCTTTCCTTATAATAGTAAATCAAATATTCCCAAATTATTAGTTAATGTGTTATTCATAACTTGTTAAATGTGTGTTAATGGTTAAAGATTTAATAATTTAAAACTATGCTATAAATGGTTAATAGATCATGAACAATTTATTAGTAAGGTTAGGGTTAAGGTTAGGTTCATAGACATAGTTCATGTAAGGTTAAAGGTCAGGGTTTAGGGTTAAGGTTAGGTTTGTAGACATAGTCTATGTGAGGTTAAAGGAAGTGAACCTGGGTGTGTGGGAGGAGTCTAAAGATTGTCATTGGTTGTCGGCACCAGAATACGACCTGATAGAAGAAGAAGAGAGACAGTTAATACACACAAACAAATGAATTCTATGTACTGTATTGTGTGTATTTCTCCATAAAATGCATAAATGTACACACAATAACACAATAACATTCAGTCATCAGAGCTAATGTGAACATTTGACTCTTATTTAGGACTAAATGTAACACTGATGTATTAAAGCTAAATGTGACAACATAGAACACACTTTGACCTCTAACTAGGTCGTCTAAACTAGTCTAAACCGGTTAAGGTTCTAAACCAATATAAACCAGTTTAGGTTGTGGCTTTACATGTTTGTTTGTTTGCATTTCTGTGAGGGTTCCACATGTCATGTGATCCTCTGTTGATCTGACCTCATTTCTTCCACTGGTAGTATAATAATTAATGAAACATGTTAATTAAACATGTTAATCACCTAGTTTCTTCCACTGGTAGTGTATTTTTCAATTAAACATGTTAATTAAACATGTTAATCACCTCGTTTCTTCCACTGGAAGTAGATGAATCCAGACAGGAACAAGACCAGACCAAGAACCAGACCTGATGCTCCCATGGCCACCTTGTTCTTCACTGACTCTGGCATGGAGTCATCTGACAATACAATACAAACATCATATCATATCATATCATATCATATCATATCATATCATATCATATCATATCATATGATCGTATATTATTACAGTAGATTAAAACACCTTGTTCTTCACAGACTCTGACATGGAGTCATCTGACAATAAGCTACAACAACCAAACACAATAAACAAATATAGCTGCAAGCAGCAATAAGCGGGTTCGAGGGATGAAGAGAGAGAGAGAGAGAGAGAGAGAGAGAGAGAGAGAGAGAGAGAGAGAGAGAGAGAGAGAGAGAGAGAGAGAGAGAGAGAGAGAGAGAGGCAGGCACAATGAGAGAGAGAGAGAGAGAGAGAGAGAGAGAGAGAGAGAGAGAGAGAGAGAGAGAGAGAGAGAGAGAGAGAGAGAGAGAGAGAGAGAGAAATTGGGGTTTTAACCAAGGACCTACAGACTTGCAGGTAGACAATGTACTGACTATTGGATAGACATTGGATAGACAGAATTGGATTTCATGTGTGGTAAGTTATCATACAGCATGGATTGCTTATTATATATCTACAAGCTCATAACGCGTCACATTGTAGATCGGCTCTATGTGGTTACTGTAGGTGTTGTATTAATAATTAAATCTGCAAAGTAACAAGTAACTAAAGCTGTCATATGCATTAATTGTAGTAGAGTAGGAGTAACAAAAATGGAAAGTAAAGTAAAAGTACCTCAAAATTGTACTGTGCCTTGTAAACACTTGTATTGGTACTTGAGTAAATGTACATAGTTACTTTTCATTACCATTGAGGAGCCAATGACTGACAGGCTAGGTACCACCAGGTGCACTGATTGCTAGAGTCTTGAGGGACATGGGTTGATACTAATGGTCTTAACTCAAAATGTATATATCACACAGCTTAGATTGTTTGATTAAATAGGAGTGTGATGTAAAAAAAAATCTGTAGTTCATCAAATGTCAATGTATATTGTTTCTTGTGTCTGGGTAGCTCAGTTGGAAGAGCTATTGACTCTGAACCGCAAGGTCATGGGATAGAATCCTGGCAAAAGCAACATGGGATCGAATCCTGGCAAAAGCAACACAGCATATGAGTAATTTAGTTCCCTGGTGTATAGAGCATTGTTACAGGTATAGTCTTAATTGTTTGTTAATGTGCTACCCTTTAAATGGCCATGGCCAATAACGTGGCATTGGGCGCTTAAAGTTAAATATTTGAAAAACTACACATTATTTCAAAGAAAAAGCCACCAGGCCACTAATGAGTTGTGACAGGTGTGATTGGTGATGAGTGAGAGCAGGTGAGAGGGGTGGATCCAATCCATGGGAATAGGGGGAAGGTTGCTGACTAGATGACTCTTTTCTACAGCCACCCTCACTAACCTTAACCTCAGTAAAACAACGACCTAACCTCAAGAAACACTATTTGTAAAACTAATAATTCTAAATGATGATCACCTCAAAACATTGTTGAGGACAGGGCTCGAAGCAGTGACCTATGAATTCACAGGCTGCCTCTCTTCTCATTGAGCTAGAAATATGGCCTCCCTGATAGTGTCTGTTGATATCTATAGGTTTTTCCGTCCGTTATGAACCAAGCCTCTGTTTCACTAACTACTCTAGATCACTGGTTCACAAAACATTTACCAATAAAGATTTTTGTCTCCTCGGAATGGAATCTAGTGAAATAGTCGATCTACAAGCTCACAAGTATTTTCACAAGAAAGTATGTCATACATAAAAAACATCTACTCTCAAAAAAGCGTTTCATGTTATATTTTTTAAATTGCACATGTCTGAATCAACAGGGTCATGTTTCGTACAATGCAATTTGAATGTAAACTGTAATGAGTGGGGTTTGAACCGGGGACCTTCGGAACAAGAGGCTAACACTTTACTGATTGAGCTATTCAAGCCACAACCTTAGACAGTGAAAAAGGAGAACCCAACAAAAAACTAAATGGGGGATGAAGTATGTCATACATTGAAAATAACTATATTTAAATAAGCATTTCATTTTATATTTAACAATTGCACATTTATTTATTGATACAGTCATGTGCAATGCAATTGAGATGAAGTCTGCATGAGGTGAGACTCGAACCAGCTACCCTGTGTTGCAAGGCATAGGGGTTTACCAATCAGCCATTGGACCAACAGACCTGAACCGGTGAAAAAGGAGTTCACATAGATGACACAGTTTCACGCAAATTGCTCATAAATCCTGGGTTTAAATGTTTTTCAAACTGCTCAATATGGCGGAAAATCTAAGGGCGGAGCTTACTGGTCAAAGTGATAGATGTGTTCCTCATGAGTCAAGGCACATGTGTAAGCAAGTTTCATGGCTGTCGGCCAAACGAGGCATGACTTTTACCTGTCTGAAGTTTGCATTTTCAAAAAATTGATATAGCGCCCCCCTTTGGCCAATTGGAGTAAGATTGGTTTCAGTGATAATTGGAATGACCCTCTAGATTACTGCAAAGTTTCAAACAAATGTGAGTCTGCATGTATGTGTTAGGGGCAGACAAATAATTTTCATAAAACTGCAATATTCATTGGCTCATTAAAGCTTAATGTTTTCATTTATGGAAAATCAGCCACTGACGTTTTGTCGGCATAGGTCCAAAGTACATGTGTAGAACGTTTCGTGCGGATTGCTCAAAAGATCCCAGGAGGAGATAGATTTTTACTGTTTTTCATATAATTCAAAATGGTGGGAAATCTAAAGGTCAGATGACAAAAGTCAGAGTATGAAGTTGTTAGGCATGAGGAGACACATGTGTGTATTGAAGTTTCATGGCTGTAGGTCAAACAGGGCATGAGTTGTACCTGTTCAAAGTCAATTGAGTGAAATAGCGCCACCCTTTGGTCGATGGTTGTGAGTTTCGTTTCTTAGCCGTTTGGCATAGCCCTCTACCATATTGCCGAGTTTCGTAAAAAGTTACCACACGGTTAGGCCAGAACTGAAAAAACGGCGGAAGAAGAAAGCCAACCATTTCAAAGCGGTTTCGGGCCTGATAGGCCTCGAACCCTCAATAAACAGACGACACAGTCATTGTGAGTCTGTTCAGTAATAATGAGTCCAACCCTATTGGTCCAGTCCTTGAGGAGTTTGTCACCTGATGTGACATGTCCTTCTTAGAGCTAAATACATCCAAAACAAAGGATATGATGATAGATTTTAGAAGACATGAATCAACCTTTTACTATGATGATTATAAACCAGGCTGTGGAATGTGCAGAAAGTATCTTGGGACAGAGTCATAGACTCAGAACTGTGAGGCAGTTTTGTAAAAAAGAACATCAGCGCTTGTTCTGTCTTAGAAAACTGTCTTGTTTTCACATTGATAAAGCCATGATGACTCTTTGATCTGTTTTTATCAAATCAATCTGGTCTTTAATCTGCTTTCATCAAATCAATCTGGTCTTTTATCTGTTTTTATCAAATCAATCTGGTCTTTTATCTGTTTTTATCAAATAAATCTGGTCTTTTATCAGCTTTTATCAAATCAATCTGGTCTTTAATCAGCAAATCAATAAGCTCATAGCGCGACACCGAGTGCCGCGCTATGAGCTTGTAGATCTGCTATTTTTGAAAAATCTTGAACATTTGCACAAATGTTTGAATATAATTTATAATTTATTTTTTTTAGACAACATTTTTAACTCAAACATTTTCTTCTGGAACAACATATTTTGATGGGGATCAGCGGCCAAAAACATATCAATTTGGGTGTCCTTGACAAGAAAATGTTTTAGCACCACTGATTTTTTCAGAAAAATTAAGAAATATGTTGAGAGACATTTGACAGTTACAAATGTTTGCTTTAGAAATAAATGTATTCAAAGATTTGCACAAATGTTCACGATTTTTCAAAAATAGCAGATCTACAAGCTCATAGTGCGGCACTCGGTGCCGCGCTATGAGCTTTTATATCTGCTATTTTGACAGTAGATTACACTAGATTACAGTAACTGACCCCAGTCCATCTTGATAGGCGCGGTCAGGCTGGGATGTTCCACCATGCATGTGATCTTCTCTCCTGATCTGTAATACAAACACACACACACACACACACACATGCACACACGCACACACGCACTGGTAGTACCAGTAGAGGTGTCTATTAGTTGTGTATTTCTATCCTAATCTCACGTCTTGAGCACGGTGTAGGTATTAAGGGCACAGCACTGGAATGGTTTAGGTCTTATGTCACTGGGAGAAGCTTCACAGTAAACATTGGTGGCTCCACGTCATCCTCTGCCCCCCTCCTTTCTGTAGTCCCCCAGGGTTCAATATTGGGGCCCATACTTTTTGCACTGTATTTATTTCCCTTAGGATCAATTTTAAGACAGCATGGCATGTCCTACCATTTTTATGCGGATGACTCCCAAATATACTTTCCCATAAAGCGAAACAGCACTACCCCTGTGAGTCAGCTACTAAAATGTCTTGCTGATATTAAAGCCTGGATGTCCTTAAATCTTTTAAACTTAAATTAAAACAAAACAGAAATGATTATCTTTAGACCCAGTGCTGCAACAAATCCTTCCGATTTAGACCTGGTACCTTATCTGAAACCCACTGTAACCAACTTAGGCGTAAAAATGGACAGCGACTTTTTAATGGACAAGCAAATAAACTCTGTTTTAAAATCAGCTTTCTTCCAACTTAGGATTTTATCAAAGGTTAAGCCTTTTTTATCGTTAGTTGATTTTGAAAAAGTTATTCATGCTTTTATCACCACCCGCCTTGACTACTGCAATGCACTTTATTTGGGGGTTAGCCAGAGTGGCCTCCACAGATTACAGCTGGTGCAAAATGCAAACATTACCCCTGTTCTCTCCACACTCCATTGGCTCCCTGTGCGTTTTAGGATTACTTTTAAGATTTTATTGTTTGTTTTTAAATCTCGTCATGGGTTAGCTCCATCATATATCTCTGACCTTCTCAAACCTTATGTCCGCACACGATCATTGAGATCAGCAGATAAATTACTACTTGTGGTCCCTAGATCCAAATTGGTTCATAGGGGGGATCGAGCCTTCTCCGTAGCTGCCCCGAAGCTCTGGAATCAACTTCCCCTCTACATCAAACAGGCTCCCTCTCTTTCGTTTTTAAAACACGTCTTAAAACACTTTTTTATTCTCAAGCTTTTAATCCGGAGTGAGTTTTAATTTAAGCTTGAGTTTTTCCCCTTTTTTTAAAGCTATATTTTAACCCTTTATGCCTATTTCTGTTTTTATTGCTGTATTATGACTGTGAGTTATTGTGATTACTGTTTTTTTTTTTTTTGTTCATTTTTTGTGAAGCACTTTGGTCAACACTGTTGTTTTAAATGTGCTCTATAAATAAATTGGATTGGATTGGATTGGATATGTATAGGTGTCTGTTAGGTGTGTACCTGGGTGTGTACTCCAGGTAGGAGTGGTACTGGTAGTACCAGTCTCCATCAGACAGCTCATCAGTAGAGGAGAGACCAGAGGTCAAAGGTTCTTGACCTATCCACCAGGTCACCAGGATCACTTTAGGATAGAAGTCGTAGCTGCTGCACCTCAACATGTGAGTGTGTTCACCACGACGAGGGGGAGTCTCTGACTTCAGTCTCACTTTGGGCTCCACTCCTAAAAAAGATGATGATGATTATTATTATTATTATATTTATTATTATATACCAGTCATAGGAACATGTCATTATAATTAACAATTGTATATCATCCAAATGCGATCCAAATGATCCAGAAAGCCGCAACACACTTGGTCTTCAAACAGACAAAATGTTCACATTTCCCGGCTCTCACCCGTTTTCCTCTCTCTCCTCTGGCTCCCAGTTGCTGCCCTCACAGAGGTATGACACCCCATATCTTCAAGACTCTACTCCCTTCTCTAAAACACCCTGGTCAACGCTCCACACGTCCTAGACTCTTCTCCCTTCTCTAAAACACACTGGACAACGCTCCACACGTCCTAGACTCTTCTCCCTTCTCTAAAACACCCTGGTCAACGCTCCACACGTCCTAGACTCTTCTCCCTTCTTTAAAACACCCTGGACAACGCTCCACACATCCTAGACTCTTCTTTCTTCTCTAAAACACCCTGGTCAACGCTCCACACGTCCTAGACTCTTCTCCCTTCTCTAAAACACCCTGGTCAACGCTCCACACGTCCTAGACTCTTCTCCCTTCTCTAAAACACCCTGGTCAACGCTCCACACGTCCTAGACTCTTCTCCCTTCTCTAAAACACCCTGGTCAACGCTCCACACGTCCTAGACTCTTCTCCCTTCTCTAAAACACACTGGACAACGCTCCACACGTCTTAGATTCTTCTCCCTTCTCTAAAACACCCTGGTCAACGCTCCACACGTCCTAGACTCTTCTCCCTTCTCTAAAACACCCTGGACAACGCTCCACACATCCTAGACTCTTCTTTCTTCTCTAAAACACCCTGGACAACGCTCCACACGTCTGAAACTCTTCTCCCTTCCTTCTTATGCAAAGGTTAAAATGTAATTTAGATATCATGTTATGTAGACAGATGCCAGGTTCATTGTAGACCTGGCATCCTATAGTTTGGATAGTTTCAATGTACATATATATATATTTTTTTGTTTGATATTATAGTGTTTAGACTGATGATATAGGTTCTTGGTTTACCTATGATCCTAGATTACTATTTCTATGCATTTGATGTATTACCTTGTGTTTTCCTTACTTACTGTAAATCACTCTGGATTAAGAGCTTCTGATAAATGCCTACATTGCAATTGTAAGTGTCAATGTTTGGCCACCAGATGGCACCAGATAATAACATTTCATAGAGTACTGTAGATTCTACAATAGTCTACAGTTTTCTACAAAGTAGAATTCATTAATATAATGTAATTTAAACATATTAAATAATTCATAGTTACACAGTGCTTTACATAAACAACAATAAACCAAGCAATATCATGTAATGAAAATAGTTCAAACGAACTAGAGTAGAAACAAACAAAACAATATATAAATACACATAATCCTGCTAAATATTACTAAAGTGATTAAAAACATACAACACAAACTAGTAAAGACAATAATTAAAATATAAAATCAGGTGGTGAAATGAAGTGTATAGAGGTGTGTTTTAGCCTGCATGGTTCTTTTTAAAGTTCATTTAAAAACATTAATCCTGGTGTCTCTGTTTTAGGCAGGTCATTATATGAGGGTGAAAACACTCAGAAATAGATCTATATGTTTCATTTATACTCGGTGTACGATGGTGACACCACATGTTGTGAGCTTGTAGATCTGCTATTTCCACTGCGTGATGACTGGCGGTCTCTCCGGTAGGAGACTCAAAGAGTCTCCTTTGAGTCTCCTACCGGATACATTAGCATCTTTCCACCGGTAATCAAATTATTGTCTCAGGAATGAGACAAAAACTAAAAAATCTCCATGAATTCAAGGCTTCATGGGGTTTAATTGATAGAAAATAAGTCATTTTTGGGGTGAACTACTCCTTTAAGTGTTAAAGAGGATCTGAAATGTTTGTCAGCAGATTAAGTAATGTTTTATAATCATTATCAGATCAATATTAACACCATTAATCATCTCTGAATAGAATCATGTGATTTCATGTTATAGTTTATGAGGTGATGAGTGTTGAGTGCTGCTCTGAGATCAGCTCACCTCTCTTGTTCAGAACAGCAGAGTAGTAGATCTCAATGTTGTGTTTGCAGAATCTCTCTCGTGATGCTCTGAACACAGCCAGTACTCTAGGATCTTTATTCCAGCGCTCTGCGTTCTTCACACCAAACTCAGTGTATCCAACAAACTGATCTACTCTACTGTCCCACCTGAGGAACTCATCACCATCGAAATTATATGACTGTATGAACTGTATGTCCTTCAGCTCACTGGAGTTAAACACACAGCGGGAAGCCTGATAGAACACATATCCATCTGGAAATAGACAATCAAAAATGTCATTAATGTTCAGTTTTATTATCATCTGTATCATATCAACACTTGGCTAACTGCCCCCCATCGGCCAAATAGGTCACTATAAAGTCTAAATTAGGTTCAGGATGTGAAATCTGGCATTAAAATGTGTTGAATGTATATTGAATATCTTAAATACAATGAGATGGAACTACCAGTTAAGTTTTTTCTCTCTATGTGTCCAGATGTCTAGCATGGCTGAGTAAACAAGGACTCTGTCTGTCTGTCTGTCTGTCTGTCTGTCTGTCTGTCTGTCTGTCTGTCTGTCTGTCTGTCTGTCTGTCTGTCTGTCTGTCTGTCTGTCTGTCTGTCTGTCTGTCTGTCTGTCTGTCAGACCCCATCATGTATTTCCAGGATAACCCCTTTCTTTGTACCTTTCTTTGTACCTGATCTGCTATTTGAAAATAGCAGATCTACAAGCCAGTACGAGCTTGTAGATCTGCTATTTTCAAACATTTTAGTACTTTTATTTTTGGTACTTTAAGTAAATATTGATGCCAATACTTTTGTACTTTCACTCAAGTAAATTTTGAATTCCGGACTTTTACTTGTAACAGAGTAATAATAATAATAATAATGGATTTTATTTATAACGCACTTTACATTTGCAAGAAATCTCAAAGTGCTTACAGAAGGCAAAATTTAAAACAGAAACATCACAGAAACATCACTGTTTACTTCATACTTCATTGATACTTTTACTTAAGTAAAACATTTGAGTATTTTCCCCACCACTGACTCAGTCAGCAAACAAGGTAAATAGTCACATAAGTAGAGAGTAGAAAGAACAATGTAGAGCCTCAAAGAAACTATAGGATACCAGGTCAATCATTATAACAATCAGCTGAGTTATATTAAACAAATAAAAGTCATCATTTATACTGTAATTAAAGCCTGCAAACCTAAATGAAAACACTAAACTGTTGCTTTTGAATTTAAATTGCAATATTTTATATAACCCCCAAATGTATCAAATAAATCATCATTCAATTCAAATAATTGAATGAGTGCATTGTCTTCTGGGGGGTCCCCAGATAACTTTCTTGGGGGTCCCCAGATGATTAGCTTAATAGGTAACATTGTTTTCTCACTCAACAGTAAACAAACCAACATACAGTATAAATGGATACAGGGTATCTGCACATTTATAAAGTGACAATTTAATGACTTTTAAGACTTTTTTAATAGCAAATTGGCCAAATTGTCAAATGAATAAGAGAGAGGCTTACTTTGTGAAAATAACCGTTCTACAAGCACACAAAAATATGATTATTTTGGGAGGTCCCCAGTTAAATAGGATTATTTTGGGGGGGTCCCCAGTTTAAACATGACAATTTTGGGGGGTCCCCAGTTCAAATAGGATTATTTTGGGGGGTCTCCAGTTCAAATTTTGGATTAATTTTGTGATAGGCCACACCCACAGCTTCAAACCAACCCCCCAAGGTGATAAGCCACGCCCACCCCCAGCCAACAGCAGATCTACAAGCTCATAGCGCGGCACCCGGTGAGATAGATAGCTTTTTTTGTATTAATCAATAAATGAAACAACCGTAAAATAATATTAACGACACACTCTACCATCCTTCAGTGGTGGAAAAAGTACTCAAATCTTTTACTTAAGTAAAAGTATCAAAAATTGCAATATAGAGAAATACTCTGTTACAATTAAAAGTCCGGAATTCAAAATGTACTTGAATAAAAGTACAAAAGTATTTGCATCAAAATGTACTTAAAGTACCAAAAGTAAAAATACTCATTATACAAAATGTCCCATTTCAAGTTTTGAAATGTATAAAATCTTTTGAAAATAGCAGATCTACAAGCTCACAATGCATCAAATCGTGATTAGTGACGCATTGTGAGCTTGTAGATCGGCCTATATACTGTAGCCTACTTAAGTACAATTTTGAGGCATTTGTACTTTACTCAAGTATTTCCAATTTTCAATACTTTTACTTCTACTCCACTACATCTCAGAGGCCAATATTGTACTTTTACTCCACTACAATTATTTGAAAACTTTAGTTACTAGTTACATTGTAGATTTTGATTATCATTACAAAACATACAGTAACCACTTCAGCCCTATGTGTGACCTGTAGTGTAGGTGTTAAGCCACGTGCGCGTGACGTCTTTAAAATAGTGTCCCACCAGAGATAGATTCACCAAATCAACACTGGATACGCTTCCTCAGATGGTTTTTGGATGGTATACGCTTTAAAAAAAAAAAATCTTTACAGTATACTACGTATATAGTGTAACACGGTAGAACACACCACTGCATCTACATAGTTGTACCATCTACACCTCACCTACAGCTCAGGCTGTACAGAGCCGATACTAATGCATAGATTTGTAAAAAAATTATAAAAATAAAGCACCTTGAGCACATATTCATGTTTACTAGAAATACATATTATTTAGAAAATATTTCACCATAAATGCTTAATATACATGTTTAAACATTTTCATTAATGTTAAATATATTCAACCGTTTTAGTTAATAACTAATGTGTTCATAGTATTCATGTACCTTTCACTGGTGGTTTCTTCAAGGCAGTGCGAGTGTTGTCCAGGCTGGCTTTGCAGACCGCCTGATTATCCAAAGCTCTTCCATAAGCTCCCGGGTAGGTCATTGGATGTACAAACTGAGGCTGAGGAAACACCGCCTTCCCTTTGTTGAAGTCTGCGTACACCATCACTTCACCATCCAGTGCAAACATCCACTCTTTATATGAGTCTTTAACTGTGTCTGAACAGCCAGTGAGTTGAATGTTCTCATGGAACACTGAAAATAAAACAAATATGAAATTAAATTCAACAACAAACTTCTTCACAGTGACAATAACACATAATCATCATGTTAAACAATCATGTTTGCAGTGGTGGAAAAAGTACTCAAATATTTTACTTAAAGGACGACTTCACCACTTTTCAACATATCTTCATATAATAGGTCCTCACTAATGCTCATGATAAAATGGTACAATTTTTTTCTAATCAGTCTGTGTCTCAGAGGAGGGCTGTAGACAGTTCAGAAACCCGTCTACCAGTGACATCATCGATGGGCAATCCAAGCTAATAGAAACTGCAGGCTTTGTATTCCTGGAAAGTTGCAATGCAATAATAGATCCCATTGTTCTCGCCTTAATAAAAATCGGAATAATGTGTGTGTGTGTGTGTGTGCGTGTGCGTGTGCGTGTGCGTGTGCGTGTGCGTGTGCGTGTGCGTGCGTGTGTGTGTGTGTGTGTGGGTATGTGAGTGTGTGTGTTATTTGTTTGTATTGTGCATTGTTCATATTTAATTTGATATAATAAAAGTATATATAAATGTATATATTATATAATAACATATATATAATGTACTTACTTCCTGGGATGGCTTTGACATGAAGTACAGAGGAGAGGATGAGGAGGGTGGCTGTAATCTTCATCATCACTGATGAAAACAGAACTGAATTTAATAGATGAGAATAAACAGATGTGAATAAACAGATGAGAATAAACAGATGAGAATAAACAGATCAGAATAAACAGATGTTTACTGAAAGAGATGTTCTGTAGTTTAGAAGAATCAGCCAATCAGATTAAAGATATGATGTTACATCATCTGTTTCCAAGAAGACGACAGTCTGGATTATTGCACGTATCATGAACAGTATAGCTGCTGATTATGCACCTTATGTCTCCTCATGTACATGCTGTACCTTATGCATCTTATGTCTAACCTCATGTACATACTGTACCTTGTGTCTAACCTCTTATACATACAGTATGCACATATCTTTGTTTAATTCATCTTTTATTCTCTCCTTGCCGCCCCCCCCCCCCCCCCCCCCGTCTTCTTTTCTTTCTCTTTCTGAAAATAACTAAAATGGAGCTGCACAAAAAATTATTTGACCCACTTCTTTACACCTTTAATCTGTGATGTGACAATAAAGATGATTCTGATTATGTTGAACAGGAACACAACATTATTTCCAATTCCATAGTGGAAAATAATACCAGTCAGAGTTCCATAGCTTTTGTCTCCCCATCCCGACAAAATCTTGCACCCCTACTGACAGAGGCTAAAATTGCTTGTCTGTGCGTGCGTGCGTGCGTGCGTGCGTGCGTGCGTGCGTGCGTGCGTGCGTGCGTGCGTGCGTGCGTGCGTGCGTGCGTGCGTGCGTGTGTGTATGTGTATGTGTGTTTGTGTTTGTGTGTGTGTGTTCAGCGTCACTGGTAAAATGCTGTTCAGGTTCATTAAACATCAATCCAAGCCTCATTACATCTCACTGCTGAAACCATCAAATGTCTTTAAAAACACACTGGTCATGTGATCAAAGTGTGTGTGTGTGTGTGTGTGTGTGTGTGTGTGTGTGTGTGTGTGTGTGTGTGTGTGTGTGTGTGTGTGTGTGTGTGTGTGTGTGTGTGTGTGTGTGTGTGTGTGTGTGTGTGTGTGTGTGTGTGTGCGTGCGTGTGCGTGTGCGTGCGTGTGTCATTTGTTTGTATTGTGCATCGTTCTTATTTGGTTTTATATAATAACAGTAGATATAAATGTATTTATTATATAATAACATAAATATAATGTACTTACTTCCTGGTATTGCTTTGACATGAAGTACAGAGGAGAGGATGAGGAGGGTGGCTGATCAAAACTGAACTGAATTTAATAGATGAGAATAAACAGATGAGAATAAACATATCAGAATAAACAGATCAGAATAAACAGATGTTTACTGAAAGAGAAGTTCTGGAGTCTGAAAGAGATGAAGGAGGACTCGTTTTTTAGTTCAGAAGAATCAGCCAATCAGATTAAAGATATGATGTTACATCATCTGTTTCTGAAGAGGACAGTCTGGATTATTGCACATATCATGAACAGTATAGCTGCTGCTGATGCACCTTATGTCTCCTCATGTACATACTGTACCTTATGCACCTTATGTCTAACCTCATGTACATACTGTATGTAAATATCTTAGTTTAATTAATCTTTTATTCTCTCCTTATCCCCCCACCGTCTTCTTTTCTTTCTCTTTCTGAAAATAACTAAAACAATGGAGCTGCCACTAAACATAACTTCACCCCACTTCTTTACACCTTTAACCTGTGATGTGTTGAAGAGATACACAAGAAAGAAGAAAGAAAGAAAGAAAGAAAGAAAGAAAGAAAGAAAGAAAGAAAGAAAGAAAGAAAGAAAGAAAGAAAGAAAGAAGAAAGAAAGAAGAAAAGAAAGAAAGGGGGACAACTTGAATCAGAAAGTAAAATATCTGGTCACTTCAGAAGAGAAAACCCAAATAAAATGCTGGAGCACTCCACTGGTCTACTCTGCACATATGTATTATTATGCAGGGTGACAAGGGGGTGTGGTCTCTGAAGACCATATTCACAACGGCGGCCATTTTGCTATTAAGTTAATGAAATGCCAACCCGTTTCTTCAACGCAAAATACAAAAATGGCCGCCATGTGAATATGGTGTATTATTTCCAATTCCCATAGTGTAAAATAATACCAGTCAGAGTTCCGTCTGAAAGAGAATGAAGGAGGACTCGTTCTTTAGTTCAGAAGAATCAGCCAATCAGATTAAAGATATGATGTTACATCATCTGTTTCTGGAAAGAGGACAGTCTGGATTATTGCACATATCATGAACAGTATAGCTGCTGCCGATGCATCCCTATGTCTAACATCATGTACCTTTAACCTGTGATGTGACAATAAAGATGTTTCTGATTCTGTTGAAGAGAAACACAAGAAAGAAGAAAGGAAGAAAGAAAGAAAGAAAGAAAGCGGGACAACTTGAATCAGAAAGTAAAATATCTGGTCACTTCACCGAAGGCGTACGCTCATTGGGGCCAACGAGGCCATGGCCCGGTCTGTAAAACCCTGCTCCCCCAGGGGAAAAAAAATAAAAAATCAACATAACAACATTAGCAGCCCCTCACCCTTTAAGTCGCCTTTGTTTTCAAATGGGGCTCATTTGCATTCGGCCGAATTGTTAATGAGTGGCCATTAGAAAACCAGTTTCACCGTCAAAACGGTTCTCTATTGCGCAGAGACGAGCACCTCTTCCATTCAGAAATGTATTAGAAGAAGAATCGTCGTCCTGAACACACCCTGCCCCGCGTCTAAACCGGCGGCCTCTGTCCGCGGAAGAAAATGGGCCAGTGTGTTTTGGGACGAGCATTTGTAGAATCTCCCAGAAGAAAAGTTTTGAGTTAAAGACTTTCGCTTTAAAAAAAAACAATATATGATTTACAAAAAAAAAATATCGCAATTTTACAAAAATAGCAGATATACAAGCTCATAGCGCGGCACTCGGTGCCGCGCTATGAGCTTGTAGATCTGCTATTTTTGAATTGCCCAAGAAATGTAAAATGACACAGATACGTTCCCGATTGAATGGGTTAACCTGGCATGTTGCAATCTAAATTACATCGTTTTATTGTATTTCCCTTTTTTGACCATACACCTTATTATTTGTGGTATACATGGTATATTTGCTATTGTGGTTCTGTTATCTGACTGTTTTCCTTTGTTTCTCTATTCCTATGACTACTGTATATTCTAAGGCAACTCCCCTGCCGGATCAATTCCGTCAGGAGAAGGCGTGCACTACTCAAGGGGAGTCTTGAGGAATAGTCTCTTATAGTTTGTTTTTTTGTCTCTTATAGTTTAACTGGCTGCAGATTCTTGAGGATACATACAATGAAAGGATTATCCACAATCTCTTCAGTTATTGTCTCCGCCAGGGCCGAAAGGCATGCGAGAGAGTATGTTTTCCACCCCGTCCGTGTGTGTGTCCGTGTTGTCCGTGTGTGTGTGTGTGTGTGTGTGTGTGTGTGTCCGTCTGTCTGTGACCAGCTA